>NW_019416509.1:201931-218715 GCF_000390285.2 Anoplophora glabripennis | reverse complement strand
GGTGAGTCAGTTTTTTGTAGACAAACTTTAACAGGAGATAGAACACATGTTTTTAAAAAGAAAAGTTCCCATAAACATATGTCGTAGAAGGCTTCGCTTGCGAGATAACCCTGTTGAATATAATTCAACATATTCAATATATAATATAATGTAATATAATTCAATAAATATTTGTTATATCAAGCCATACTCAAATGCAAGACTGACGAAAGGATTGTTAAAATTACTAAACAGATTTCAACTTATAAAAGTCTCTTAAATAAATAAGCCTGGGCGTCTGTCTTTTGTTATCTATTTTCCTTAATTTTTCCGATAGCTAGGAATATACATATACTTAATATCTTTATTGCGAATATAATTTCTCTTTGTTGTCTAACAGAATTTGTCTTCCTTTCAATTCTCAGGATACTGATTATTTATTGGTACATTTCCTATGAATTTCAGTTAATTATTAAGTATATTATCTTTTGAGCAAATCAATTTGGTTCTGTCATACAAATATTTAACTACACCTTTCTTTATATCAGTATGATATGAATTAAAATTTAGATATCTGTTAGTGTGAGTTGGTGTTCTACAAATACTTGTTTCTAAATAACTGGCATTTTTTCAATTAAAATGTCTAGAAAGGGCAGTGAATTATTGCTTTCTATTTCCAAAGTAAATTTAATTATTGGTTCCTTGTTANACAGGTCAACATTTGATCTAAGAATAATCACCGGACCAGACCAAGGTACTTATAGGTTTTTTGGATCGCTGATTCCGAATCCGAGGTTGGCTAAGCTCCATCACGTCAGGTTCAAGGTCATTTGAAGGTCAAATGGCCAAAAATGGTCTAAAAAAATCTGAAAAAATTCATACGTATGTTTTTGGGTAGCCGAGTTCAAAGCCGCGGCTATTTTTACCATTCAAAGACATCTAAAGGTCGTATCAAGGTCATTTGGAGGTCAAATCGAGAAATATGGTCTAAAAAATCTGAGAAAATTTATACGTATGTTTTTGGAGTAGCCGAGTTAAAATATGCTGTCAGTTTCACCCCTGAAGGACATCTGAAGGTCTTATGAAGCTCATATCAAGGTCATTTGAAGGTAAAATCGAGAAAATCGGTCTAAAAAATCTGAAAATATACGTATGCTTTTGGCCTAGCTGAGTTCAAAGTCGCTATTATTTTCACCATTTAAGTACATCTAAAGGTCGTATCAAGGTCACGTCGAGGTCATTTGTAGGTCAAATCGAGAAAATCGGTCTAAAAAATCTGAAAAAATGTATACGTATGTATACGACTCCTGACCGAATGAGGTGAAAACATAAAGGAGGCTAGCCAGTTAAGGCAATTTTCCGGTCAGTTAGGTAGAAATATACCTAAGCGTGTCCAGCCAATTAAGGCAAGACGAGTGAATGTCCTAGCCAGTTAAGGCATGAACAAGAGTGTGTCCAGCCAGTTAAGGCAAGACGAGTGAATGTTCCGACCAGTTAAGGCAGGAAAAAGAGTGTGTCCAGCCACTTAAGGCAAGACGACTGAAAGTCTCGACCAGTTAAGACAAGAACATAAGCGCGTCCAGACAATTAAGTCAAGACGACTGAATGTCCCGGCCAGTTAAGGCAAGAACAGTGACGTGTCCAGCCATTAAGGTGAGACTTTCACCCCATTTACACCTTACTGTTTTTAAAATTGTTTTCAATAAATGAATCTCTTTGTTTAGCATACAAATTAATCGTTAGCTTTGAATCGTTTACGTTTAGTATCAAACGATCTTCTAATTGATTTTCTTTTATGTTCTACGTTTCTGTCTCTTTTTAAACACCAGCAATAGTCGGCCAACATATTCTTTCCCCAAACACCCTGATTATAAGTACCCTGGTCAGGTCCGGTGATTATTCTTAGATCAAATGTTGACCTGTGTAATTGGTGACAGTTTAGTTGTTTGTTTTGAAGTTTTGCTAAAAATTCCACAGCTATTCCCGCAAGAAATTACATAATTTTAGGTAATTACACAAAAAATAATAGATAACTTAAAAACTAGAAGAGATAGGTATAGAGAACCCTGATACCGTTCGAAAGAGAATATAATTGTGTATCAGAATATAGAAAAACATACAGGTGTTCCATTTAAAATAAGCAAGTTGATGGCCGCTTCCGGTATAACCGGAAGTGGTACGTGAACGCCATTATTTTAGTTGAGAAGGGCATGCTCGAAAACTCGGTATATCAAATTTTCAAAATTCAAATAGAAGTCTCTGAAATAATTCGAATGGACCGTCACCGTGAGACACCCTGTGTACAGCCTTAAGAAAAAGTTTCAATATTTAATAAAATACTATAAATATTAATAAAATATAAAGTAAAGTTTTACGAACAAAGCTATCGAAGAGTTATGAGTAGCCTTGAATTCATATTGAAAATTATGTTAAGTGCAATTATGCGACAAAAATTTTCCGGTTCGAAGTACCAGACATTTATCTTCTACCAAAGTTCCTAACTAACTTCTTAACTAAACTTGTAATACAGGCTGTAGGTGCCTATATTTGAGTATGAGAGCTTAGTTAAGATTCAACGGAACGAGCGCGAAATGTGCAAAATAAAACTGCAGCGGGGTGAAATCTGGTATCGGGCGGCAGGGCAAAAACGTCCGGCCGACGCGGGGACGTGGCCAACTTGATATTTAGGCAGTAAATCACGAGTAAAGTAATTATAAGTATGATGATTCCTCGGAGATAGCCCCGGCCCGCTTTAATATACTGATTACGTGACATCATTTTATATTAAAATTAAAAACCAGGGCGTGGACGAATTATCAACCGTATGTCCACCGTTAGCGTTAACTTTATGACAGTCCCGCGTGCTTAATAATTCATTGTTAAAGGAACTGGTACCATAAATATAATCCGGCTGAATAATTCAGAAAAATGCGCGGGACTCTTTCCATTTTATCTCGAAATGCCACTTAATGAATTTGTTGGATGTTGCTGATAGCGCGGCGACCAGTGGGAAACGGCTTTTACAGCAAGAAATTTCGAAAGTGTATTGAAAATTATAATTTTAATAAAATTATCATCAGTGTATTGTGTCTCTCTCATTTATTTGGAAAATTTGCTATACTTGAAAAAAAGAAAATAGTTTAACAATCAGAATTCTAATTCTAAGTTGGCGGGAAAATTATTACATAACCTCAACAGACATTTTTAGTAGTGACGTCACACACACCAAATAATAGGCAGTCCATAGTACACATTGCCATGAAGAATTTCTCAATTTTTTTACTAGATCGATTTTCGACCTTATGTACTTTAGACATGTTCCAAAAAAATGGCTACTTCGTCATGACCTTAAAAATAGCGAAAATAGTACGTCTACAGGGTGAGTCAGTTTTTTGTAGACAAACTTTAACAGGAGATAGAACACATGTTTTTAAAAAGAAAAGTTCCCATAAACATATGTCGTAGAAGGCTTCGCTTGCGAGATAACCCTGTTGAATATAATTCAACATATTCAATATATAATATAATGTAATATAATTCAATAAATATTTGTTATATCAAGCCATACTCAAATGCAAGACTGACGAAAGGATTGTTAAAATTACTAAACAGATTTCAACTTATAAAAGTCTCTTAAATAAATAAGCCTGGGCGTCTGTCTTTTGTTATCTATTTTCCTTAATTTTTCCGATAGCTAGGAATATACATATACTTAATATCTTTATTGCGAATATAATTTCTCTTTGTTGTCTAACAGAATTTGTCTTCCTTTCAATTCTCAGGATACTGATTATTTATTGGTACATTTCCTATGAATTTCAGTTAATTATTAAGTATATTATCTTTTGAGCAAATCAATTTGGTTCTGTCATACAAATATTTAACTACACCTTTCTTTATATCAGTATGATATGAATTAAAATTTAGATATGTTAGTGTGAGTTGGTGTTCTACAAATACTTGTTTCT
The DNA here is from genome assembly GCF_000390285.2 of Anoplophora glabripennis. NCBI lineage: Eukaryota > Metazoa > Arthropoda > Insecta > Coleoptera > Cerambycidae > Anoplophora > Anoplophora glabripennis. The sequence continues at coordinate 214,768 of NW_019416509.1, read as the reverse complement.
AAATAACTGGCATTTTTTCAATTAAAATGTCTAGAAAGGGCAGTGAATTATTGCTTTCTATTTCCAAAGTAAATTTAATTATTGGTTCCTTGTTATTAGTATTATCTAAAAAAATTAAATTAGAAGGCCAAATTGCAAAAATATCGTCTACATATTGCCACTAAACAGAGGGCTTTTTATTTAAATTGTTAACATGGTTTTCTTCAAAATAAACATCCATAAAAATATTACTTAAAATTGGTGATAACAAAGACCCCCATTGTCATTTCGAAATCTAGTGCACAAAATTCATTATTTAAATGAAATTATGTATTTTTTATAATATAGTATACACAAAATTAATAATTCCATTATATATCCTATACTTAAGTTAGTTCTATCTGTCAAATTAATTATCATTTTCTAATTTATTTTTGATTATATTCAATGTTTTATCTACCGGTACAATAGAGAATAGAACCATGGCAAAACTCACCAAATCACGAGTATTAAAATTATTTAAGAAAAGTTTTTACAATAAATGTTTACTATTTCAGAATAACCAAATAAAGATTTGATTATTTCCAATAAATATTTTCAGCCTAAAATACTCTGTGTCTTCGTTCTCGTAATGTTATTTATTTAATACTGGAACCTTTCAAAATCAATCTTTCTTAAGTCTTCAGAAACAAAAACAAAAGTCCACAGAGTTGGGGTGGAGTAAATGACTTGGCCAGCCAATAGACGCATTTTGCCAACCAAGCGATTAGGAATGATTTCGTTTAAATGGTTTGAACCATCAAGGAAGTATAGGTAAATCTCTTGTAAAAAATTAATTTCAACTTACTTGCTTCATGGGAAAACAAAACATTCTTGGCATTGCAATTACAAAAGGCTTGCTTTGTATTAGTGTGGAAATAATACTTCTTGTCTAAGGATTTAATGCACACTGTCTCTCTTAAGCGATCTATTAAATATAAAAAAAATCTTCTATTTGGATGATATAGATTCAGACATATTATGTTGTAAGTGTTATGTTAGCTTCTTGCTAAATTACGTTTTATTAGAAACCCAACATTCAATTATATTATCAATATAATTAATAATAAACATTTTACTTTAACTAGGTATTCTAGTATACAGGGTCTGTACAACGCTTTTACCAGATATAGTTCAAAATAAGTCGAACTTACTTTGGTAAACAAATACACACCCTGTACATTCAAGTAATAATAATAATAATAATAATAATAATTAAACATTTGATTATTTCCAATAAATATTTNTGTCTGTATTTCTGGCGCAACTGCATTAAAAACAAAATTCAAATTTTCATTATCACCGATAATCTTATGAAACTTTTGCCGTGCCACTTCACTTTGTAATTTCTCAGTACTATCAAACCCAGGATAATGTGAGAGCATTGAGATTTGTGGACAAACATCTAATATAACCATAGGTTCTGCTATCAATTTCCAGTCTTTTTCAGGTACATATTCGATACTTCTATCATTCACAGAGTTCAAAGGTGTAAAAGAATTTTTAGAGAGGCAAAAATTTGATGTTTGATCAGTATGTTCTTTAGTATCAGACCGACTTATATTCCTAATAGGCGATATAGTGTAATTAACAATTTTTTTAGTTTTCATAGGAACCAAAGGGGTACTCGAATGAATGAGTTTTTCGCGAAAGCTCTTTGTGAAAATAGGATCAAAAGATAAGTTCCCTTTTGTACTAATATTATCTCGGGGTATATTAATAGATACCTCACATCCTTTTGACTCGGGGACAATGATGTAACTTAATGACCTTGGAATTTGATTCCTTACCTTCTCGACTTCCAAACTGAAATCTATTTTTTCGATTGTTGGTTGTTTAAAATGGGGTATTACTGAATCACTTTTATTTTTTCCACTAGCATTTTCTAGGCTATCAGAAATATTTATTCTATGGGAAGATTTCTTTCTACTTCTAGTCATAATAGGAGAGTATAAATTGTCAGACTGATCGTTTTTGTTGGTCCTATTTCTGACATCTGAACTGCTTGACGTTTCAGATAGAAAAACAGATTTATTTCTCCTTCTTGTTATTATAGGTGAATAAAAACTATTTACTCTTTTAATTGACTTGGAAGCATCACTTTCCGAATTGTGTACAATTGATATATGAGATTTAATATTGACAGGATTGTAGATGTTACCTTTGACCAACTTATCGAAAGTATCCTCAGTGGAGACATGGAAAGAATCTTGTCCTAACAACGTCTCACCGGCACCTCTTGCAGGCAATTCTTTAATAACAAGTTTTTGTTTCTTTCTTTGCTTTGCCCTGTTTTTTACAATAAGTAATTTTCCAGCACTTAAAGAATTATTCACTAGACCTCTGTTTGGTCTACCATAAGTTTTAATTTTATTTATTGGAGCCATTTATTTAGTTTTATTTATACAGACGTATTTATGTTTAAAAGTTTAGATTTTTGACAGAGAGCAAAACAAATTTAAAAACATGTCAGATGCTTGACCGGTAAAAAATTTAAAGACAGCCGAGGTCGACTGTCGAGCGACCATAGATTACTATACCCTTAGAGCCTATAGCACATGGAAGAAGTACGTTTATGGCAACAGTGTAGAGTAGCAGAGAGAGAAACATACAGTTTGGATATTATCTTTCTCTCTTGCGCAGACACATGATTGGCTATATGATTTAAGGTGCATAAAGAAAGACAGATAGTAGCTGCATTATGATAGAATACAAGATCTTAATAATAATAATAATAATAATAATAATAATAATAATAATAATAATAATAATAATAATACTCCTCATTCTAATTACGACAATTAGCCCATAAGTCGGAAACTTGTGCGGGAGAGGAGGCGGCATATTATTATTAGGCAGGCCGCATTTGCGCCCAGGAACGACTTATGTTGGTAGGCCTTAACCTAAATTCATTTTATTGTTTACTTGCATTTCTATGATTTGTAAACTAGTACACAAATAACAGTTTCTGTCTTTTTTTTTGGAAAATAAAGTCTCTACTACCATTCATATATTCTTTTCTCCCCAACTGCAACATTTCGCAATCCAAGTTGCGAAAGAAACATTCGCACAGATTAAACCGTGTCCCTCTTAAAATAATCATAAATTTTTATGTATGCGTTGATACCGTGTGCATAAAATCAAGAAAGAAAGTTTTCAAATATCCAAACGGAACGGATACGAGGCCGTCCGCCAGATCTAAAAACTTCCAAAGTGTAACGACTCCGCAGTTGTAGCCGCTGTTGTGTATTTTAATATCGCCGCCACCGTTAAGAATTTGACAACTTTGGCAAGTTAATCTGCTGGAATAAAATTTAATTCTCTCAAAGGTGCCCCCGGGGGCCAATTGCGCTTTCGGCGCGCCGCTGCCTGCCATGGGCGCAGAAGAAGTTTCTTTAGGCGAGTAGGTATATTCACAACACTGGAAATTTCAGTTCACTACAAGAAAAAATATATAAGTACATTTACTTTTAAAACCAATATTCTGTTATAGGGGGTGTTTAGGAGAGGATTTTTAACGGCAAGTAAAATGTATTAAAATAAGCTTTGACTCTGCAAAACGGTGCTAAAATTAATAAGAATCAAAATTGTTATTAAAACTTATTGAGGACTTCTGGAATCGTCCCAGGCTTACATACAATATAAAAAGAGATGAATAACGTGGTCGTGCGCCACTGGGTGTCGTGTGTTAGTAACACCAAACAAATATACGAGGTTTGTTCAGAAAATAATCGAACTTTATTTTTTTAAACATTATTTTTGATTTTATGCATTATTGGTCCTTGTCTCTTTCAAAGTATTTCCCTCCCCTATTCACACACTTTTCCCAGTGGTGTTTCAATTCCTCCTGGATAACTTCATTTGAAATGGCCTTTAAAGTCAGTGATGAAGTTGCTTTGATATCATCAATTGTCTGAAAACGGCGCCCTTTCAGCACTGGTTATAATTTCGGAAATAAGAAAAAATCTCAAGGAGCCAGGTCTGGCGAGTAAGGAGTGTGAGGAAGGACAATAATTTGATTTTTGGTACAAAACTGGCGAATTGACAATCCTGAGTGTGTGGGCGCATTGTCGTGATGCAAGAACTATCAGTTATCTCACCACACCTCTGGTCTTGTTCTGCGGAATTTTTCACGTTGAAAAACGCCTTGACACAGGTCACTGTTTCACCTTGAGCTAAGAATTCAAAATGCATAATTCCATTAAAGTCGAAAGAAACAGTGAGCATCACTTTGACATGGAATCAAGACTGACGTGCTTTCTTGGGACGCCCAGTGGGAAATTTGGGGAAAATCCTCGTCTATTTTAATCGTAAAGTGGTAATTTCTTTTTATTCCTCTTCAAATATGTTTAATTTTAAGATCCTGTTGCGATAATTTGATATATCTATATAGGAATTTTTTAAATCGAGTGAGCACCTATCAGCCTCAACACCAAAGATAATATTCAGTATTTAAAAATTAAAAAAAAAAATAAAAAATTCGTATCTGAGGTTAATTAAACAACGAAAATAATCATGTAGCTTCACAACACTTTTCAACCTTAAACTTGAACCCAAAAACATAACCTCAAATTCATCAAACATAACCTCAAAGTAATGCATTGACTCTTATCTAAATCTATGGGTATAATTACTTGAAAATTATATTTTGAGGTTATATTCCCTAGCTCTAAAGCCATAAACCTACACCCATAAAAACCTAACCTCAAACCCTTCTAAACCTAACCGCATGCCCTCAAAATCCCCTCAAAATTAAACTTCAAATTCTAAATACTTGAGCTAGAAATTCATATTATGTTCCACACCAAAGAATAAAAGTCCTTGAAAACTATTTTCTAGAACTGATATTTTTTATTTTTGAAGCCCCTAACTTCTATTCTTAAATATCTAACCTCAAACCCAAGAAATCTGAGCTAGAAAGTCAAACGAAGGATATTTTCCAAACCAAAGAATGTGACTCCTTGAAAAATCTATTCTTTAGCTAACATTTTGTATTTTTGAAGCCTCAAACCTATGCCATGTCCATAAAAACCTAACCTCAAACCTTTGAAACTTATTCTCAAATCCACAAAAAATAAATGAATATTTAGATAGATAGATAAAATTTCATTTGATAAATTATAAAAATTTCAGCTGAAAACTCAAGACTCAAAATCTATATTATTTACCGAAATTATTCAATGGACTGCATTTTGTTATCTTTATTTATATAAGACTTAAGCCCTTTTACCGCGTCAAGGTAGCAGTCTTTAAAAGGGTTGTTTTTGTTTTTTTTTTATTTTTTTGTTTTTTTTTGATTTTTTTTGGTTGTTTTTGTTTTTTCCTGCTTCTAATTTTTGTTCAATGTTACGAAAATTTTCAAACACTCGATCTAAAAAAAATTATACGGATATTGTATATCAATTTATCCAGGATCATAAAATTAAGCATATTTGAAGAAGAATAAAAAACAAATTACCACTTTACGGTTACAATAGCCAAAGCCGTGGAATTTTTTCTCATATTTCCCACTGTAGGGCGTGAAAATCGTTTGCCAGTCCATTGTAATATTTGTAATGATTGAACTTTTGCCTGAAAAAATTCGGCGTTCGTCTTCCGTTATGTTCTTTTGAATGTGCACTGAAAGAAATGGGTTTATTAAACTGTTTATCTAGAATAATGTGTATAGCGCATATTAAAACTTTTATAACCAATATACAACTTTTATTAAAAAAAAGCAATCATCTCCATACTCATTATTCAATCAGTTTAACTGGAAGGTGCTTAATACACCTTATGCATCTATGAAATAAAGGTTATAATGAATTACTTATACATTATTAGGTGTTATAGACTTTATATTCCAATTGTATAGTAGGGAAGATTTGTTGTATAAAGACCAGTATCCGAATTTGTATATAACAATTGTATTAACAGAATTATTTGTTCTTATACTGAATATGTTTCCGTTTTTAACGTGTAAAACGCATCTTATAATCGTTAAGTGATCGTCACCTATCGGTGCATGTTAGGTTATGATCGTTGTTAAGTTATATTCATAGTCTTGTAATAATAATCATATGTCAGACCCGAGAGCGAAGTGCGCCGACTCAATAAGAAACCTGGCTATTCCAGCCGCTGATTTAGGGTTCGCCGCACGAGCTCATCCCTTCTAAGATTTCAGTAGCATGCTATGCATGAAGCAGAACGGTACTCAACTATCTTATACAGTCCACTTTTATTGTCCATAGATGTTCAATCATTGTCAAAATAAACACACAAAACCACAACGTCTTTATTATCTTTACTCAAGAAGAGGAAATACAACAATCGTAAAATTTCCGACAGTCCGCTGTGCATCGACTTACACACGTCTAGTTTGATGAAAATGGACAGTATATGCACATGTTTTGTGGGATGCATGATCATATCGCGTTGTGTGAAATGGAAAATTATTATATAAGTATCTAACTGTTTTATGGCTTGTAATTGTTTTGTTTTTTCAAATGTAAATCTTGTCTAAATCTTAAAAATTATTATTTTGTAGGTCCTATTAGAAATCGCTGATGTTAAGTTTTACAGAAGGTTAACGGTGACAAAGAAAAGCATAGGTATAGAGTCAATCAACCAGAGGAAATAAAATTATATGAAAAGAAGCTCAACCTTTCTGGGGATGCTTCATTCTTAAGGTGGAAGAGTTATTTATAGTGCAAATTCTCATGTAATACAAGAAAATACGGGTGCATCGTTGCTAAGAAAATAAACTGGACAGTTTTGGGAGCGATTTGTCATCATTTTTAGTGCTTAAAAGTATGTTTTATGTATGTTTACATTAAAACATTAGCTTGTAATTACAGTTATCCAATAAAATTTCTGAAAACTTAATGACATATGTTTTTAACTCATACAGAGTATACAACAGTTTAATACATTTATTATTATAAAACTTATAACCAGTACTAGATGTTCTAATAACAGTTATTGCTATTATTTCGTAAAGGGTTTAAAAAATGTTGTATATTAGTTATACAATAATTTAATAAAGAATAAGGTTTATAGTCACTATACAACTGTGCTAGCAATACGCGTTTTATATCCACATGATTTTCTTTCCATTGTTCAGTCATCAAACGATGAACAAAGGCAGCAACTCGATGCATGTTCAATTTTTCAGTCAAAATTTCATGACATGACCCATTTGAAATGCTAACCTCTTCTGCAATTTTTCTAACAGTCAATCGACGATTTGCACGCACCAGATCTTTGCCTTTCTAAACGTGAGAGTCATCGGTTGAAGTCGAAGGCTTTCTTGGTCGAGGATCATCTTCAACTGACTGGCGACCACTTTTAAATCGTGGAAACCATTCGTAACATTGCGTACGACCCAGAGCATCGTCTTCGTAAGCTTGTTTCAAAAGTTGAAACGTTTCCGTGAAAGTTTTCACCAGTTTCAAGCAAAATTTTACGTTGCATCTTTGTCCCAGAAAATCGTACATGCGCAACGAAGTGCTGCCAATCACATATCACTAAATATCTCCATTAGCGCATGGATCAAAAAGTTCGGTTATTTTTTGAACAGACCTTGTATTTAATTCCAACATTCACGAAAACCTATAATTTTTTATAGAAATTTGCAAAAAAACGATCTGGATACGTATATCAAAAATATATTAGGTACACAATTTTTTGTCTCAGTATAAGTGTTATGTATTTTGGCGTATCTCCACTCACCCCGTGATATTTTTTCATTTCGCCTTTTGATAAATTCCTCCCACACCCGATCGCGCGACGTTTGAGAAATTACGGTTTGACATGACACGTGATAATGCGAATTTTGTAAGATATATATACACCCTACATATTCGCGAATAAAATTTCCTATTTCCTATATCCCGATTTTTAATATAGTCGCAAGTATATAACATAAAGTTTCAGTGCCCTGCATTACGCACATGATATATGAAATAGCGATATTAGAAAAGCAATATTAAGGCATCAATACGAAGACTAACGTATTTACCACTCCACATATGGATATTAAAAGCAATAAATCTGAACTTTTGATACTCTGCCTCCGCTTCTGCTTTCGGATGACGTAAGCTGTGTGTGCGCCGCACAATATATATATTTTTGATGTATGTTTATACTTTTTTAACTTTACACGTTCGACAGAAAATGTAGCAGAAGCGAGGAGAAAAGCATGAAATTGTATCCATAGTATACAAGAATATGCGACATTTGTCGTATAAATAGCATAAATAGCAATTTAAAAACATTGCAGCATTTGAGCAAGTTGCTTGCGGACACTAATTTCGAAAAAACATTCTGCACTATTGACAACTTTCAGACGTATACCTCTTTAATCATAAAACACTCCCCCTGCACTGTGTTGAAATTTATAAAAAAAATAGTATTTTCTTAATATTTCCTGAATGACTGAACAGATCGTTTAGAAATTAGAAACAAAACAGAAGCAGTTGGAAATTTAATAAATATCTACTTAGGACTAAACATTACTAATTACTATACAAGCAACGGAAATGAAATTTATCATAAGTGTTTATTTACAATTGAAGACCAAGCAAGTAAATCACAATAGAATTTTCATTTACTATAATCACGGTAAGTGCACAATACAACCAGTTGATATCAACGGTTTTGCAAAAATTCCTCAAAGAGTTGCAGAATACTTAAAACTCCCAAATGCTTCCAATTATACTGGCCATTGTTTGAAGAGGACGTTTACCATTTTCCTCGCTAACAGTGAAACTGATATTCAAACACTTAAAAGACATGGAGGATGGCAGTCAACTAGTGTGGGTATATCCAGGAAAGCATCGTCAATAAGTTGAAAATTTCTAAAAGTATATTTCATCAGCAAGAACTAGTCGCAGCTCAAGATCATTCAGAAACACAGATAGGGAATCATAATAACGAGCGTTCAAATAAAAACGTGGTCAAGTTGGTTCTGAAAATTTGGACGTAGAGCGTAGCGTATAGCAAATGAACTTAAACGTCATCTGTCATAGCGCTATATCGCCGCTATCAATTTGAATATTCTCGTTTTAAAAAGCGTTTAAAATGGTGTTTTCTCAAGAACAAAAAGTGTTTATCATAGAGTCCTACTTTAGAAATGGACGCAAGATTGATGGAATATGGAAGTATTCTATTGAGGAATGTTTCATAGAATTTCAAAATCAATTTCCCGGCGTTGTTGAGTACAAAATTTTTCAAAGTGCAGTTCAGCGTTGTGTTAATGTTTTTCGTGAAACGGGCAGTGTAACAAGAAAAGAAGGAAGCGGCCGACCTAAAAAGCGGACTGAAGAATTAAAAGAAAATGTCCAACAAATAATGGAAAATGCGCCAAGAACTTCTGTACGTGTTTTATCACAAATGGTGGGAGTATCAGTCGGTACCTGCCACACAGTGTTAAAAAAAGATTTGCGTTTGTTCTCCTATCGTTTAACTTGTCAGCAAGAACTTCATGAAGTTGATTTTCCGCGACGGGCTGTATTTTGTGAATGGTTTTTAAACAACTACGGTGAACTTCATAATATCACCTTTTTTTCTGATGAAGCCTGGTTTCATTTAAGTGGTTACGTAAACTCACAGAATATGAGAATGTGGTCTTCTGAAAAACCAGATAACTTTTTTGTCGAGGGCCCTCTACACGCTCAAAAAATTGGAGTTTGGTGTGCTCTCAATCGAAGGAGGATTTATGGACCTATTTTTTTTAATGGTACTCTTACTGCGCAAAGGTATAGAGAAGAAATTATCGCTCCTTTTGTTAACCAGCTGGAAGAAAACGAAATTACAAACTTTTACTTTCAACAAGATGGCGCAAGGGCACATACGGCAGGCGAGACGATGAATATGTTGAGGGAAGTTTTCCAAAATCGACTAATAAGTCTCAATGCTGAACATGAATTTCCACCGAGGTCATGTGATATTACGCCGTGTGATTTCTTTTTGTGGCCTTACCTTAAAAACACTATTTTTGAACTGCCTATTCCTGATTTAAACCATCTGCAGGCTCGACTTATAGACAAGATTCGTGAAATTAACAATACCCCGAGCATCTTAGAAAATGTCTTTAATTCTTTGAGGAACAGGTGTGAAAAGTGCTTGGAACAAGGAGGGGGACACTTTCAGCAGCTGCTTTAATTTATTGTTATAACAAGGAGGGGGACACTTTCCGCAGCTCCTTTAATTGTTTGTTATTGTTATCACGATTATTCTTTAAAATAAAGTTATATAGTCATTAACGTTATTGAAACTGACAGCTGCTATACAGCTCGTTGAGAAATGAGGTTAAGTTGGTCGCTATAAGCTACTCCCTACGTCCAATGTGTCAGAGCCAACTTCGACCACGTTTTTATTTGAACGCTCGTTAGTTTTCAGGAAGAACAAGTAGAATTTAATAAATTCGTTTTGTTAACATTTCAAATTTGAATAATTGTACTTTTAATACATATATACAAGATGTCCCACGATGACAAGACATTAGACATATTTCGATTTTAATTTTGGGCAATTGTGTTTTCGGACATGCTCTTCTCAACTAAAATAATTGCGTCCACCTAACGCTTCCGGTTATACCGAAAGTTGATGTCATTTGTCATTTCGTTATTTTAAATGGGACACCCAGTATATTATAGCAATTTTGGAATCTACGTCAATTTTTAGGTGAACTTTCATAAAGGATTCCTATTCTTAAAGTTAACCGTTTTTGATATATTTAATTTTTTTCAAAAAAAAAATACATAAGCACTGCCTAATCCAAAAAGATGTATATTATACAATAATAAAGTTAGAGCGATAAAATTTGTAGGGGACGTAACTAAAACTCTAAGCTTCCCTGCCATAATTTCAAAATGACTTAATTTCATACAGGGTGGTAGAAATTTAATGCCGAATTTACTCAATTTTAAACCATCTTAACTAATTTTTTTTAATGGAACACCCTATAGAGATATCCTCATTTACCGCCAATGAGAAGACACATTTTACGAAGAACTTTAAGAAATAGAACATGGTCGAATTTCTGTACATAGAATTTTGCCAAACCCAATAACTTTAGATGAAGGTAACATCGTCAATGTTTGAGTATATTTTCATGCTTCCCCTGAATCATCAGTTCGTGCTGCTGAACAGGATTTAGGCATTTCAAAAACTTTGATCCAAAAGATTTTGAAAACTAATAGTCAGCATCCATTTAAATTCAATTTTATACCAGCACTTCATCACGGGGATGCTGAAAGACGAACCCAATTCTGTGAAATGATTTTAACGCGAACACAAGAAGATCGCAAAATCATTTGGACAGATGAGTCAAAATTTAGTAACGAAGGTATTTTTAATAGACACAATTGACACTTTTGGGCATCAGAAAATCCATATATGATCCGCGAAAGAAATTTTCAACACAAATTTAGTATCAACGTATTTTGCTTAGTTAAAGGTAGGGTACTTTCCTTACGAGTACAATTTACATACACAAAGGTAACTTCATATTTTGAGAACCGTTATAACAGATTTCTTAGAGAATCTACCCATAGATCAACTAAGACGCTGCTGGTATCAGCTAGACGGTGCTCCACCTCTTTGTAGAAACGAAGTATCCCGCCAATTAAATGAAATATTTGAAACCAGGTGGATTAGACGTCTAGGACCCTGGGATTGGCCACCAAGATCGCCAGATCTGTCACCACCAGATTTTTATATCTGGACTGCAACCAAAGAAAACCTAGTTGCCCGTATAAGAGAAGCCTTTGAACCTTTACCTGCTGCCCAAATATCCGGAGCTATTACAGATGGGGTAACAAGAAGGATACATTACTGTTTACAAGTAGATGGTGGTCACTTGGAGCAAATTAATTAGATTTCTGAAAATTATTATTATTCGTATTATGTAGGTAGTTTAATTCTGTTATCTTATTAAAATTATTTTTAATTTATCCCTACTGATTGGAAGTCAATGAGTGCATCTCTCATTAGATACTCTGCAAGTTGTATTTATTATCTTGTGACACTCTTCATGAATAAATAATAAATTTAGATTGCCAGCATTTGAATAAATGTTAACGTTTTCCATTCTTTAACAATAAATAGTTCTCAAATAAACATTCACTGTATGTGCTAAATTGGCAACAATAAACTGGTGACAGAATAGGAAGTTTCACTAAAAATTTCACAGCCATCCTCGCAAGAAATTATGCGATATCCGTTGACTGTACGAAAAACAGTAAATACTTTAAAAACCAGAAGAGATAGGTACAGGGAACCGTTATACCATTCAAAAGAGAACAAAATTTTTCATCAGGTTAATCAATATTTAAAAAAAATAAGTTAAGATGGTTTAAAGCTGATCAAATTCGGCATTAAATTTCTAAATTATGGCAGGGAAGCTTAGAATTTTAGTTATGTTCCCTATAAATTTTATCGCTCTAACTTTATTACTGTAAAATCCACATCTTTTTTAATTAGGCAGTGCTTTTTTAATTTTTTTTTTTGAAAAAAATTAAATACGTATATTATTAAAACCGGTTAACTTTAATAATAGGAGACCTTTATGAAAGTTTAGCTAAAACGTAGAATCCAAAATATACAGGGTGTTCCATTTAAAATAACGAAGATGACGTCAATTTCCACTATAACACAGGCCAACAAGGAAAAAATTCCAGAGATCAGACACTGCGTTTCCGAAGGCATTTGGCGCGCTGAATCCGAATCTGGCCTCAGAATTGATCCATCACCCTAGGTTTCCGAGATATTCTAACCTGAAAGTGCAAAAAACACGTATTTTTGCTATTTTCAAGGTTATGTAACTTGGCGAAAAAA
>NW_019416509.1:184978-200905 GCF_000390285.2 Anoplophora glabripennis | reverse complement strand
TAAATAGGCTCCCTGTGTAATTGAAGCGTTAGGTGGACGCCATTATTTTAGTTGAGTGAAATCGAAGTAGTCTCTGAAATATGTCTAATAAATAAATCTACACTGATTTATCCAAGGCGTTCGATAGACTTTCGCATGATATATTACTTCGTGCACTGTGATAATGGGGCATCAAGTAAGCCATTAAAACTTTTCAACTCTTATTTACGAGGTCGGTATCAATATGTACTGTATAAGGGATCGGTATCAAATAAATTTGAGGTCCTCTCTGGTGTTCCGCAGGGTTCAGTACTTGGACCACTATTATTTAATATTTTTATCGATAATATTACGACAATGTTAAAAGTACCATACCTTCTCTATGCAGATGATGCTAAAATATATTCCAGAATAAGTAACATTGATGATTGCATCTTACTTCAGGTTAGTTTGAATTTGCTGAATGTGTGGTGTCAGGAAAATAAACTTCCGTTAAACATAAGTAAATGTACAGTTATGTCTTATTGTCGTAAAAAGGAAATTCCGAAATTCCCCTATAGCATTTCTAACACGGTATTGACGAGACCTGAATATGTAAAAGACCTAGGTGCATTTTGTGATTGTAAACTAAGTTTTGACTATCACATAGATAAAATAATTTCTGATGGAACTAGAGATTTAGGGTTTGTTATACGGAATTCGCATGACTTTCATGATACTCATACAGTAATGTTGCTTTACAATTCATTTGTTAGGTCCAAGTTAGAATATTGCTCGGTGATATGGTCACCAGTATATACTAAATATATCGTAGTGCTTGAAATGGTGCAACGTAGGCTGTTTAAATTCTTAGCATTTAAAGAGGACAATGCCTATCCTCCAATTGGATATTCTCAAGAACTGCTTCTCCGAATATTTGAAAGCAATTCTCTACTTGTTCGTCGCAATATGCATTCCATAATATTTTTATTTAAAGTAATTCATTAGGTATATCCTTGATGTGCCCGATTTATTACATACAATAAATTTTTTCATACCTAAAATCTGCAGAAATCAAAATAAAGAGTTTAAAACGTTCTACTTAAAAACAGCCAACAGTAATATATTACATTATTCCCCTTTTTACAAGATGTGTAGAAGTTATGATCTACTGTACACTTTTATAGATATATTTAATTCAAATGTTAAACATATTAAAAAAAATTGTTTGTCCTTATCCCCTGCTTCTTAGTTCGTATTTTTTGTATTGTTATTCAAAAATGTGTTATTGATTTGTAAATGCACGATATACTGGACATATTCAATTGTTGTGACATCTTATTTTTTTTGTTTTAATTAATTTTATTTTCTGATACAACTTTTTTATATGCATTTTTACTGTTTTACCTATATACTATGTATTTTTGTTTTAGGACTTGTTCCTGTTGGATAGTTTAGTCTAAATAAATAAGTCAATAAATAAATAAATAAATAAATAAATAAATAAATAAATAAATAAATAAATAAATAAATAAATAAATAAATAAATGAATACAGTACAGTGACATTTCAATGTGGTAAAGTGCCACTTTAGTAAACGATTTTGAATTTAGTAAAATAGCATATTATCAGCCAAATTGCAAAAAAGACATTTACAACATTTTAATAATTTGCATATTTTAGAAAGTAAAATTACTGCGATCATGATTTAAATTTCACGTCCCTGAATTAGAAGCGACACTTTATTCCCTGATTTGAAATTAAAACAGCAGTTTTAGTCCACGAAGTGCAGAGCATCGTTCTGTTCCTTTCTGGTACAAATAGCAATTTTTTACAAACCCGTCCTTGAATTTCGACAAAGCAAACCACATAGACAGATTTCGAGCTAGTGTACAGACGGCTCTAGCGCGAATTAACACGTGTAAATTAATCCGTTTTATTGCCAATATCCCGGCCAGGACTACTCGTCCACGGCCTGTAATCCTTTACGTCCCACAACTCCTTAGGAGGGGCCGTAACGTCTGACGCTTATCTTGAGCATTGGGTTTCACATCGACATAAATCCACCAGCGGGTAGAATTCGCGGACCAACGCCCCTCCACGAGGGTCATTGTAAACTGATGAGGGTGTAAATAACCACCCCACCACCTACCCCCGCCCCCTTTTACGGCCCCCGTTCATCTTAAGTAACCCTTTACGTAGTCGCTAAAGTCCTTTTATTATATCGAAGACGGCCGGGCAAGAAGCCGGCGCCTGCTTGATTAAATTTAGTGGATCGTCGACGGTGTGAAATCCACCGCCATCATCAGGTATAAATGGGGATGGTGATGTTAGGGGCGGCGGCGGATTGTTATTATATCGGGGTTTTCGGCGCAAACTGTCGCGGTTTACTGGCAATGCAGTTATTTGGAATTTTGGAAGAACGTCTCTTGTAAGAAATATATGAACATCGATTGGTAGTATCAACAAAACTTTTTTGCACCGATTGACTGTAAGTAAAGTTTTGTCATATCAATGTGGGCTCGCTAATGACTAGTTTTGCAGAATTTAAAGAAGTAGTATATGATAAATTCGATATAATATTTGTCACAGAAACATGGTTAAATCATAATGTTGTTGATAGCAGTGTATTGCTTGCAGGATATAAGCTTTATCGCGAGGACAGACTGCAGCGTAGGGGTGGAGGTGTGGCAATTTATATTAAAGATTCCTTTCAGTCAAATTTAATAACTAATTTGGACACTCAGGGAACGGAGCAGATATGGGTATCCTTAAAAATGAACAACAAGTCTATTGCTCTAGGTACTGTATAACTATTAATTTTCTTTCAGGATTTGAAAATGTTCTTGCTTCTATTGCTCCTAAATATGAATATATATTGTGTGCTGGTGATTTTAATATTGATGTGTTAGAAATAAATTCTTCTGCTACAAAATTATTAAATAATATATTAAATTCAGTTGACCTCAAACAAATAATTAGTGAACCTACTAATTTGAACGCAACAAAACTAATTGATTTAATTAGATGTTCTTCACATTTGGACATTAAAAATACTGGTGTAAAGGACTGTACACATATTGGTGGACACTGGCTAACATACTGCACTTTTGGTAATACAAAGCCAAAATTTCAATCTTTTTTTTACACCTACAGAGACTACAAACATTTTAGCATTCAGAATTTTAATAATCATGTTTACATAACAGATTTTGATCAAATCCTTGTAATGAATACGATAGATGAAAAAATTAATACCTTAAATAGGCTCATTCAGAGTTTATTCGATATACATGCTCCTATCAAAACTGTAAGAATTACTAAAAGGAGAGCACCATGGTTAACTGACATTATCAAACTGATGATGACTTTACGTGATAAAGCTCTCACGAAGTATAAAAGGACAAAAAATATGCAACATTTTGATTATTATAAATTCTTAAGAAATGAAGTCAATCATGCAATTAAGAGGGAAAAAAAGGCTTATCTTGAATTTAAAATACGCACAACTAGTAGTAAAAATATGTGGAGAAAGTTTAGAAATTTGAATATTTATAATAAATCAACCCCTCAAGTGCCAGCGGCTTTAAGTAATGTTGAAGAAATTAATAACTATTTTGCTGGCAATTGTAGTAGTGCAAATACTGTTCTTGATGTTGATATATTAAATAATTATTTGTATAACACTTTACATGTTAATAATTCGTTCACTATCCAAATGACGTCTGATTTTGAAATTTTTCAAACCCTGCTCTCAATAAAATCAAAAGCGTTAGGTCCGGACAACATAAGTTTAGATATGCTACTGTACTGTTGTCCATACGTATTGCCATATTTGACGCATATTTTTAACTTTTGTATTGAGAATAATGTTTATCCTTCAGTTTGGAAACGGTCTTTTGTCATTCCTCTCCCCAAAGTTAATAATCCAGAGCAGTTATCGGATTTGAGACCCATTAGTTTACTTTGTGTGTTGTCTAAAGTATTTGAAAAAATCTTAGCAAATCAAATACGTCAGTACGTTAATGCTAATAATATTCTACCTATACATCAATCTGGGTTTCGCCCAGGTCACAGTTGTGCTACTGCACTCTCACATGTTACTGACGACATACTTACACAAATAGACAATAACAAATTAACAGTGCTCATACTTTTGGATTATTCCAAGGCATTCGATCGTATCAACCATCAACTGTTACTGGCATTGTTGCACTTCATAGGCTTTTCAAATAATGCAACTTGTTTGTTAAATAATTACTTAAATTGCCGCTCACAGTCTGTTATCTTAAATAATACTTGTTCAAACTTCAAGTTTATTAGCTGCGGAGTTCCGCAAGGATCCATTCTTGGACCTTAACTTTTTATTTTATATACTTCCGAATTTTGCAAAATACTTAAGTCTTGTAAGTCACATTTTTATGCAGACGATACACAGTTATACTATTCATTCAGCGGTAATGATACTCAAATTGCGTGTGAGAGAATAAATCAGGACTTGGAGGCATTGTTGAAGATATCTAAACAATTTTGTTTAAGTATCAACTCAACAAAATCGAAAGTAATGCTTTTCGGTAGGAGATCTGCTTGTAGTAGACACCTTAAAGATATCGCTATATGTGTAGGTAACGATACTTTAGAAGTAACAACTAGTGCCAAGAATTTAGGATTATTAATAGAATCTGATTTACGTTATAGATCACATGTAAGTTTAATTGTTAAAAAGGCTTATACCAGCTTAAAGCTACTTTATGGCAGCCGACACCTCATAAATAAGAAGTGTAAACAAATTTTATGTGAATCTTTAGTCTTGTCTCACCTCAATTATGCAGATGTAGTATATGGACCTGCTGACCTCAAAATTGAGCAGCGTCGTTTGCAATTGATTCAGAATTCATGTGTAAGATTTGTTTGTGGCTTACGTAAGTTTGACCATGTTTGGTCATATGAAACAAATCGGTTGGTTGAATATGGAGCAACGTCGTTTGGCGCATTGTTGCATTTTTTACCATAAAATAATTATCTCTAAGCAGCCTATATATCTTTACAGGAAAGTAAGATTTAGAACTGATGTTCATGAAATTAATGTACGTAATAAAAATAATTTAACAACACCTCAACATAAAACAACTCTGTTTCGAACTTCATTTATTTATAATGTTTCAAAGATCTATAATAAAATTTCGGCAGATATTAAGATATTATGCGCAGCTACTTTTAAGAATAAAATTAAATATATGTTACTTCACAATGTGTTGTCGTAGTCGTAGTGAATAGTGTTCTACCCAATCATGTTATGTAATGTAATGTTAGTGATAAGTTAGGGGTTGAGTGGAAGAACGCATGTAACTTTATGTTGCGTGAATGCGAACTCTGCCTTTTGCAGCATATTTGTATATTATTATGTTAAGTTATATTTTATATTGTTAACCTTGTTATAACTATTTGCTGCAATAAAAACCTTTTATTATTATTATATTATTATATTAAGACATTTATGATGCCGATCACTCTGTAGGGATTTACTTGACTTACTTTACTTAAGTATTATTTTAAGTTCAAATGTATAATAATACAGGGTGTTTCAGGATTGTCGACAAACTTAGAGGATATATTCCACATAAAAAAATTAGAAAAAATCAAGTATAAATTTTTTTTCCAGAGACGCTTCATTTTCGAAATATAGGGCGTTAAAGATTTTCAAAAAAATTCGAATTTTTTAAATAACTTCTAAATGAAGAAAGCTATTTAAGCCAAATTTGGCATAACACATCTTAAAAGACACCATTTTTCCATAGAAGCGGAAGTCCCGCAAGCAACCAGTGGCGGAGTTATGGGGACTCAGACTCAGTGGCATTTCCATCACAAAAACCAGATAGAAAGACCATATCAGCATATTCATTGTTCGAAAATATGATTAAAGTTATTTTTATTATTAGTTTGAACGCTTTATCTAATGGATAATTTATGCAACAACTCGCAAAATAACATTTAAAACGTCAAATTAACATTGCTTGACAGCAGTCTACTTGAAAATTTTTGTTGAGGTTCATTTAAAGTTTATCGACAGAATCCAGAAGCACCCCTCCGAAAAATCAATTTTGCCATGAAACTATAAGAGATAGGAAAAAAGTGAATGTGCACTTTTTGTCAATAACAAACTGTTCTATCTAAAAACAGCATCATTTTTTATTTTTAGTAGGGCCGTATTAATTTTTTTATAATTTAATGAGTCTGGGTCCCCATAACTCCGCAATGGTTGCTTACGGGACTTCTGCTTCTATGGAAAAATGGTATCTTATAAGATGATGTGTCATGCCAAATTTGGCTTAAATAGCCTTCTTCATTTAGAAGTTATTTAAAAAATTCGAATTTTTTTAAAAATATTTTACGTCCTATATTTCGAAAATGAAGCGCCACTGGAAAAAAATTTATACTTGATTTTTATCTTATTTTTTTTTTTGAGAAATATATCCTTAAAGTTTGTCGACTTCATCCTGAAACACCCTGTATACAAAAGGTACATGTTGTCGCAAATATAAATAAAATATAAAACGAATACTGTAAGTGACCCAGAAGTCCGGACTTCAATCCTCTTGATTTTTCTTTTTGGTCTCGAATGAAAGATATAGTTTACAAAGAATCTATTGGTTCGCGTGAAGAGTTGTGGCAAATAATACGAATCGCTGCCAACGAAGTTAGACGCAATCCCAATATGTTGTTTCAAACCCGAAGATCTCTCAAAAAACGTTTGTGTAAAGTGTATCAGTGTCAATGGTGGATTCTTCGAACAATTACCTTAAATCATTATTACGTACTTCATTTGTTTTATTGTTAATTGTTGTAATAACATGAAGAAACGCTTAGTTTGTTTTGCTTTTAATTTCTCGTATTATCAAAACATAGTGTTCGTTAAATCGATTTTTCTCGAAAACGGATCGAGATATCGAAATGAAACAAGAGTACATAATTAATTGAAAAATGATTACCCTTTCATGTTTTGAATTCACGTTAGACATACAAGGTAAAAAGTTATTAACTAAATTATTGGTAAAATTGGTCGTCTGTGGCGCCCTCTATGAGCAACGCTGAAATAGCAGTACGCATCTTATTTGTCGCTTAAAAAAATATAGTTTCACAAATTTTTAAATTCCTAAACTACATATTTTCAGAATAATCGCAAAAAACGATTTAAAATTTTAACTTTCAACGCCCTGTATTTCCAAAACTATCAACTTTCGGATAAGGCATGTTTGCGCCGATGGTCACCATTTCACGTGTAGTATCTTCAGCTTTCGATTTTCCCATTGTTAATGAATCACCCTGTATATGTTTTCAGCCACGATTTCAAATATTTCGAATTTTCACCACCAAGAACGGCATTTTTAACATTAAGTTGATGTTTCGCATTGTATTAGCTATGTCCTGTCCAAATTTTGTTCGTGCAACTCTCTTGGTTTCGACAATCCAAAACCTATGTATGTTTTCAGCCACGAAAATTGAATAATTTCAAATATTTCGAATTTTCACCACCAAGAACGGCGGTGACAACATTTTTAACATCAAGGCGATGTTTCGCATTGTATTAGCTATGTCTTGTCGAAATTTTGTTCTTGTAGCTCTCTTGGTTTCGACAATGTATGTTTTCAGCCACGAAAATTGAATAATTTCAAACATTTCGAAATTTCACCAGCAATATCTATATAGGTTTTCAGTCACGAGAATTGAATAATAACTTATACAGGGTACTGCTTTAGATGTTCTTCCACCACTCTGTTAGCCGACGCAGGAGCCGATATTACCACCTGGATCTGGCATAAATTTAACTTAATGCAATATCGGCACTTTCAATTTACATGTACTTAGTGCAAAAAAATTTTAATCGTCCTGTTTATAATAGTTACTGTTTTTTATTGAAATGTTATATTACTTAAAATGTATATTGCTTAATTAATAAAATCGTAAATACGTTTTGAGAAAACGACAAATTATTTTGATATTTGTTTTATGTCCTAGAACGAAAAAGATTTTGGCGTTCTAGAACATAAAAGTATTTTGCAGCTAGGTGACAAAAAAGACTCGCTTTATAAACTAAAAATTTAACAAAAATGTCGACTTTTGATGACAGTTTTCGAAAAACGGTTTTGTTCAAATGAATTATTCCAGTTTAATTAACTTATTCTCCTAATTCCGGCGGACAACAGGAGCGTTTTCTAATGAAAGGCCAGTTCGGTCGTCCCGGTCAAATTGGAAGTTTATTCTCTAAATTCGGGTGGGAAGAGGAGCGGAAAGAGTGGCACGGTTTGGCGATATTTGAAACCCGCAGGATGGACTTCGTCCACAGTCGGGCGCATTTAATGGTTCAAAGAACTTCTTTTGTCCTCCCTATGATCTCCGATCTCTAATAGATTGCCAGTGGTCGCAAAAAGTTGGCCGCTAAGCCAGAAAGGATGAATACTAGTCAGTCTATTTTTCTGTTTTGACTTCCATTAATGATATAGGTACTAAAGTACTACTCTGAACACAGAAGTTGGTGTTTAATATTTAAGAGAATAAAAATACACTTTAGTTCTGTAATACTTCCTTTGGGCCTTGTCAGAAAGGGACTAAACAACGTTTAATTCCGAGGACGAAGTTTATTATTAGAGACTAAAAAATACACTTTAGTTTTGTACTACCTACACATACATTTAGAAACGCATGTTAAATTCTACTTTTAACTTTTTCTTTTGACGCATAAATAATAAGGGACTAAAGTGCTATTTTTAATCCCAAGGGCAAAATTTACAAACTCACTAACTAAAAGGCCTAAAAGGGCTAAAAAGTGCACTTTAGCTTTATGCTACTCACGTTGCTTTTTTTTAGAAACCTACTAATTTTACTGTAACATTTAAAATGTTCATTTTTAGTTTATTATTATACTAACAATTGCACTTTAGTATAATGCTGCATACATTTCCTTTTATTCGAAACGCATGTTAAATTTTAATCTTAACTTTCCAATGTATCAGCAAGAACGAAACTAAGGTATAACTTTCAATATCGAGGACAAAACTTATTATCAAAACTAAACAATGCTCCATATGTTAAAATGAAAGGACTAAAATGTAAATTTCAATTCCGAGAGTGAAGTTTATTACATCAAAAAATGCTATTTAGTTATTTGGCTCTATAGATGTTTTTGCTCAGAAATGAGACTAAAGTGAAATTTGTATTAAAGTCTATAAATGCACTTTAGTTCTGTGGTCTATAAATTTATTTTTTCTCGGAAATACGTGTCAAAATTTAATACACATTTAATAGTTATGTATTGTAACTTTTCCCAGCCATGGAAACAATAATGTCACTTTAGTTCAAAACTAAAAACTATAGTAGCATTTTTAAGCCGTATTTGTTCTTGCTAGCTTTTCGTACTTGTAGGGTTAATAATGACGAAGTGGTCTCTGAAGTTGTAAAATAAAACAATAACTTTAGTCAATAATTGACACCTCTGATATTAATAATGACACTTTAGTCCTCAAAAGTAAAAGCTAAAACGCACATTTTGTCAATAAAAGATATCAACTTAAGCATGTGAATTGTGAATAGCCATGTTAAATATCTTGTATTACGTCCATGTTTTGTTTCATTTCTGTACCTATTATAGGAATAGTTTTTAGTTCTCTGATGCTATAAACATGAATACTAAAGTGTTATTTCCCTTAAGATTCCCTTTCTTCCTTCAAGATTTTAAAATATTCTCGGTTTATATATACAGGGTGCCCCCAGTTCGGGTTGCCTATACCTGAATTGGATACAAAATTTCAATTGTCAAAAAAAATCATTACTCATAAAAATTTTTGCTTGTCCAGAAGCCCTTGGCAAGATAGTCATTTGTTCAATTAAATGTACAGGGTGTTCAAAAATTTGGAAAAGGTAAAAACAGTGAAGAGTAAAGTACCTTAAATCTTAACGCTACGTGAAAAAGTAATGGAAAAAAGTTGCTTTAAATTAAATTTTATGTTTAGATATGAAAGCATGGCCTTCTAATTAATACTCGACATTCTGTGATGTTCTAGGACCCTACTTATTTTTAATACTTTCGGAGAAGCCATTCTATTTAAAAAAAATATTTCTTTATTGAAAAACAGATACACATGTTTGCATATTAATAATTTATTTTGTATACAGGGGGATCAAAAACCTCAAAAACTTTGTTCCAATATTTATTTTGAGAACACAGCAGAATCACGCCATTACGCGCCATTACAAAACTATTCTACATGAAGTCTGCCAAGTTCAACACGCCTCCAATCTTTTTCTAAATGCAGCATATGTCGAATGTATCATTTCTTCATTTACTTGGCCAATAGCTTCAATTAGCCTGCTTTTCAAGAAATCAACATTGTGTTGCACTGGTTCTCTTTTTCTTTCAAGAAGCCCCAAAGGAAATAATCAAAATACCAATAATTTGTAAAAGGCAATTGTTATCAATAATTGTTTGACATTAGTTGTGATATTACATGTTGATATTTAATTTTATTCAAATAATGCTTACTTTACAGCATGGCATTTATCTTGTTAAATGTAGCAAGACACATATTCAGAGGATTTTGGTAGAAAATAAGTTTAAAGCTTTCAAACCAAAAGTAATTCATACTCTAGAAGTTGGAGATTCTGTTTAGAGATAGGAGAAAGGATTGTGGTAGATAGACATTTTCACAAAAATATATTTTTTTCCGATGAAACCACTTTTTCTACCAATGGAGTGGTATCGTTGCAAAATTGTCGTTTTTCGTCGCAAGAAAATCCTTCATTTACAGTTACTTCAAGAAGTCAAATATTCAAAAAAGTAAATATTTGGTGCGCGATTACTTTCAACCGAATAATTGGGCCATACTTTTTTTAAGCAAATTTAAACCAACATACGTAAAATAAAATTTCGAAAGAAGTGGATAGGAAGATATGGTCCTATTTGTTGGCCAGCAAGGTCCCCATACTTGTCGCCGCTTGATTATTTCCTTTGGGGCTTCTTGAAAGAAAGTGTGTACAGAGAACCAGTGCAACACAATGTTGATTTCTTGAAAAGCAGGATAATTGAAGCTGTTGCCCAAGTAAATGACGAAATGATACATTCGACCTACGCAGCATTTAGAAAAAGATTGGAGAGGTGTGTTGAACTTGGCGGACTTCATGTAGAATAGTTTTGTAATGGCACGTACTTACTGATTCTGCTGTGTTCTCAAAATAAATGTTGGATTAATGTTTTCGAGGTTTTTGATACCCCTGTATAAAAAATAAATTATTAATATGCAAACATGTGTATCTGTTTTTCAATAAAGCAATATTTTTTTAAATAGAATGGCTTCTCCGAAAGTATTAAAAAATAAGTAGAGTCCTAGAATATCCCAGAAGCAACTTTTCCCCATTACTTTTTCACGTAGCGTTAAGATTTAAGGTACTTTACTCTTCACTGTTTTTACCTTTACCAAATTTTTGAACACCCTGTACATTAAATTGAACAAAAGACTATCTTGCCAAGGGCTTCTGAACAAGCAAAAATTTTTATGAAGAATGATTTTTTTTGACAATTGAAATTTTGTATCCATTTCGGGTATATTATAGGCAACCCGAACTGGGGACACCCTGTATATATATAAAGGGTGTTTCACCTAAGAGGGATTCTTCTGTAACTCTGCAACTGTAAAACTTATAAAAAAATGGTTTTAATAAAAGTTGCTTGGTATCATGTGGGCCATTTCAAATGGAATAACCCACATTAATTGTCATGGGTGGATGCAAAATTGAATGCCCATTCGACTGATATAAGGTAGTCCATACTTATCTCTAACAGTTTTCCAGAAAAATCAGGTTCTTTTCTAAAGTTCGAAAAAGTATCGATGTAATAGCGACAAGAAGGTTATGTAGGGCCCACGCGAAATGGAACACCCTGTAAAGCTAAAAATATTTTCTTTACATGGCCCAGACAACTTTTATTAAAACCATTTTTTTATAAATTTTACAGTTACAAAGTTACTTAGTATTATGCTGAGAGAAAAAGGGGCTCATTTTATTTGACACCGCTTTTTGTTCACTTTAGTTCGCATTTGCGAAACAAACTGTGGATTCTACCTGTTTGGTACCGCTGTCGGGCCGATCGGTCTTCGTCTTTAATTAGCAGAGACAAAGAGACTCGAACCCGTATTGTCAATGAATAGGTATCGTTTATGTACAAATATTACCCTCTCGAATAAAACTATACACTCCACTACATCGTGTCACCCCTTCCGCTGTCTCTTTCTGACGCGGACTCGGTCCTGCCTGGAAAGAGAGAGTCCAACGTCAAACGGTTATAGGCCAGCGGCTTACCCCAAATTTCTGTCTCTGAAAAGACGGAACTATTTGTCGTATAGAATCGTTATATTTTTTTACTTTTGTACAGCGTTTTGATTTTCTAAAACGTTTTCTCTTTTTAGTTTTTTTTTTATTAAAAGAATAAGAAATTTTAAAAAAGTGTTCCCTAAATATTTCTAAAACAAGTTTTGGGCAAATCTTAACAAAATGGATAACAAAACTGTACCACGATATGATATGATTGACAGGACTAATATCTCCATAAGTTTTTTTCTTATTTTAAAATCTAAAATATTAAATTCATGTTCAGAAGTCTTAGTAACAATGAATATATAGTATACAGGTTCGGAAAGTCCCCATGGTACATCGGCCGCTACGTGAGAGCGATAAAGTAAGTCATGGAAATCCGTGCGATAGAGAAGGATGTCTATAATGATGGCGTCTCATAGTCACCGCCCGTTTTGCCTTTCCACAAATAAGATCCACTTCCACTTGTAATTCAGCGACCGGTGGGCATCTTTGTTTTCGTTGTTTGCCTTTTCTTTAATAGATGTCACTACTTATACAATTCCGACTCCGGTATTCCGATATGTTAATGCAATCCGTTAACAGAGGGCAGCACAATTTCACTAAGGTGGGGCGCAGCGCTAGAAAGAGTGTTGCCAGATCTACAGATTTTTTGGGAATTTGGAAAATAGGGAATTTTGCTTTATTTCTTGCGATTTTTAAGTCATTTTAAAAAGTATACTTAAATAACAACTAAATGAACTTTAAATGCTTTCCGAACCTGTTTATTTACTGGATTTAATTTTAAATTATTTTTTTAATGAGTGCTGCTGTACGGATATCAAATCTGAAAGTGTTTGACTATAAGCATCAGCAATTTTTTTTTTATCAAAAAGTAAAAACAGGTTGTGCATCGTTGGTATAACATTTCAGTTTAGATATTTCAGGTAATTAAAATAAACATATCATATACATAAACATATCCGCTGTATAAATTCAATATGGAATCGGTCCGAGAACAGAGCCCTGCGGAACTCCTAATATAACAGGTAAGCGATTGGACAATTTATCAACAAAAATTACCATTGATTATTAAATACAAATCTACCATTAGAGTAATATTAGACAAACGCATGGTAACTTAGGAATCAACTACTTTTTTCAAGTCTCTTTCTAATACGTTACACTTAAAGCATGTTATAAGAACATTATCTTTTTTAAACCAGTCGATGATTAATCGTCCCTCTAATTAATGAGGTTTTCTAGATTTCCCAAATTCCTGCACTGAATGGTGGTCATGCTTACTAACGTAAGTCGCACCTGAGCGGACATACGGCCTACTCATTAATAATATGCCGCCCCCACTCCCGCACAAAAATCGAATCATTGCGAGTTGACATGAATGTTTTTATAAGAACTTTTTACTGTTGTACGCTATAGTTGATTAATAATAATGATTTAATTTATTTATATTTCTAAATGGAAAAGATAATTAAGGTTAAATAAGACTTTCTGACTTTGGTGGCGACTTTTGGGGTGAGCTGTTGGCCTATTCAGCCCTGCACTGCGCTCAGTTGTAATTCCCCGTTCTTGAAGAGTTGATCTGCCCGTATGTTCTTTGATAGACCCAAAGGGTTGCACTGTATTCCAAGAATTTAAATTCACAAAGGACTGAGGTCTCTTTTGGCAAAATAAGGGTGGCTTTTTATTTCTAGGTTATACGTCATACAGGTAGACGGGAGTCGTAAAAAATACTGCGGATTTTTCAGCGCAAGAAAATGCCGAAAATGCCTGTCTTACGCCACATGCGGGTGCATTAAATATGTTGCGGTTTTTTTATTTAAATTCTTTTCTTTTGTATCAACATGCTCGTAACAGACTTGGGAAGGGTGGGAAGGTAAAGAAAAAAACGAAAATAGTCAACTCGAACACATAATAAATTCATATTTGGCAAATTTATTGCAATGCTAAGAGAGGTTATGTAAAATGTAGGTAGTGTTTACTTATACAGAGTGTTTGAAAATTCTGAGAATCTTTCTTTTACACGTGACATAATTTTTATAACTATATTATTTAGGTACGTTTAGTTTAAGAATAGCAGAATCTTTACTCATTTCTAAGAAAAAAAGTTCAACAGGTGTTTAAACATTTAACATTTCCTCCGCTGATAGTGCTTATAATTTCAAAATAGGATATTTAAAAGGGTCATAATCAAGTACGTAGTCTTAAACTTTCTTCCTTTATATTAAAATTGCAAGTAAAATGTTATATTTTAAAAAATCTTAGCACACGTCTTTTATCGAAAAGTTATTGTTATTGGTTACATATTTATATTACATTGTTTTTAAAAAAATGACATATTTTTCAAAATTGAAGCTATTTGTATATAAATGCATTTGATTATAATGATTAATAGAAACGTTCAACGTATTTAAATGTTTGAAAACGCATTAAAAACCCGAAACTATTTTAAAACGTATTTAAGTATATTTAAACTTATTTAAAAGGTTCAAATGTATTTGATAGGTACCCATGCGCATTTAAACGTATGTACACATATTTAAACGTATTTGAAAGTAGATAAATAAATTTAAATGTACCTAAACGCATCTGAAACATATTCAAGTACATTTAAATACTTTTAAATTGTTAATACAAAAGTTAATTCATGAATTTTAACGTATTTTAAATGTATCTAAATGCATTTCAAACATATTTAAACGTAAGTATGCCAAATATGTATATCAAGCATATTTAAATGTATTTGAAAGGTATTTATGCGTATTTAAACATTGGTATGCATATTTAAACATTTAAATCTATGAGAAAGTTTTTAAACGTACATAAGCTTATTCGAAATCTATTTAATCATATTTAAATGTATTTAAAAGGTTAATACGTTTGTATTTGAATTGAAAAGTGTGTATGTGTATTTAAACGTTGTTAGGGTTCAACCTAAGTATAATTTATGTAAACATAAACAACGACATCTATTTAGAGAGTCAAAATATAATATATAATAAGAAGACGAATATTCCTCGTTCTTGCAAGTCCTCAAGTTTTTGAGCCATCAGATTTCTTGAGTTCCCAGCAATTACAAAAGATCTGCAAAAAGATGAATGTTTAAATTAATATATACAGGTATATACAACTGCGGACAAAAAAAAGTTTTAACCTAGACTGTCTATGGTCGTTTATAGAAATGGCCTTTTTGAGTTTCATATTGTAAACCCTTTAAATGTTTATATTAGAAACTTATTTGTCTACAGTTGTATGCTGATTTAAACGTGTTTAAACGTAAACGTATTTAAATGAACGTGTTCAAAGGTATTTAAAAGTTTTTAAAATTATATGGTTTTTGTTATTAGCTCTTCTAGCTCTTTATAATAAAAAATAACCCATCTAAATTACTTACAAAAATTTAGTTAGATCAAATTCATTTTAGGTAAATATTAATTACTAGGTAAAAAAGATATATTTAGAAACATATTTAGAACTAATCGAGTTAGCTCAATGTCTTTAAATAATTATAAAAATGTACAAGACTATTTAAACGTTTTTAAATACGTTTAAAAACGTACTTAAATGAATTTCAAACGTACTTGAACATAAGTATGTTAAATATATATA
>NW_019416509.1:75185-184930 GCF_000390285.2 Anoplophora glabripennis | reverse complement strand
ATATAAATATATATATATATATATATATATATATATATATATATATATCAAATACATATTTAAATGTATTTGAAATATATTTATGAGTATTTAAACATATTTAAATGTATGAGAACGTATTTAAACGTACCTAAGCATATATGAAATATATTTAATTATATTTAATCATATGTAAACATATTAAAAATAAATATACAAATGTATTTAAACGTTTGGATTTAAATTTTTTTTGGGTGTATGGATATTTAAACATTGTTAGGGTTCAACTCAAGTGTTATTTATGCCGAAAACATAAACAACGACATGTATTTAGAGAATCAAAATGTATAATAAGAAGAACAATATTCCTTGTTCCTGCAAGTCTTCAAGTTTATGAGCCATCAGATTTCGGGGGCCCCCAGCAATTACAAAAGATCTGCAAAAACACGAAACGTTTAGATGAATATGTATATAATGGTATTATCTTCAGCATATACAGCTGCGGACAATAAAAAGTGTCATATCTTAAACCCTTTAAACGTTTATATCAGAAACTTTTTTTGTCTACAGCTGTACGCTTATTTAAACGTATTTAAACTTAAACATATTTAAATTGACGTGTTTATTAGTTTTTAAAATATTGAAAGTTTCTAATATTAAATCAGGATAGAAATGAAAACGAAACGTGTTTAAATATATTACAGCTTCAACTCAAACTGGACATTTAAAAAATATATATGTTATTGTTTCTTCCAACTGTTTTTGACACTGTGAGGGCAAAATCTGATATTCACTTCGTACGTTTCGTCGCCGGAAAAATATCGAAGGATTAGCGTCTCCTCGAAACCAGCGCCTGTTTTTCATTAGCATTAAGAGCACCACGACTTGTCGGCCGAATTTAGGGCGAATTAAAATACGTAAGAACTGCTCCTATCCAATCCTCCGCCCGCTATCTCAGCCAATACAAAACCAGACCGGCAATACAAACGTAATATTTCGTGTGTCGAAAGTAAAGGGTTCCTTAGGGAGCGCCAGCGAAAGGGATAAGAAACATTACTAACTGATCTACTCGTAGATATCCCGAATTAATCCGGAATATTATTCTAAGAAACCCTGTTTTGCAAACACTGGATATAGAAGTTAAAGAAAATTTGCATCCTAATGATTTGGTGTAATTATTTTATTATGTTCCGACTGTATTTGACTTAGAATCGGCCTCGTTTCCGTCTCTCGCTCGTGTCCTTTCTTTGTCGAGGCGAATAAGGAAGGTTCTTGCTGCGGAAGGGAACCGTTCTTTTCCCGCGATGAAATGTTTGAATGTATATAAGCAGAGGTGTCAGTACAGATAGGGCCCCTGCTGTAATAAAATGTATAAGGCCAATTTTCCACATTTCGTTTACTTAAATTCGGAATTTCGATGTAAATAAATGTACTAAGGCTCAGCGGGATGCAAATTTCGTCCTTTCCGGCGTCTTATTATTTATCTGCATTAGTTAGGTGGATAGATTGCTGGATTTCCTCTAGTTCTAGAGGGCTTCGCCTTTATTATTATTATGCCGTGGAGCGATGTCGTTCGAAATGGACTGGAACGAACTAAGTAGTCTTAATGGTGGGTCTATTTCAAATACTTGTCTTTATACAGAGAGGAAAAACGTTTTGTTATAATACGATTATAACTTTGTATGTAAATACACGGTGGTTCACAAACGGTGACCAAAAATGAAATCTCGTATTCTTTGGTGAATTTTAAAGGGAGTCTTTCATATAAAGTTTTTAAGACGTTTCGTTAAAATAAACTTAAAACTTATTTTTTTTTAAATAATTTAAAAACTAGTAATAATAATAATAATAATATTATTTATTATCTCCAATTTGAGGTACAATCGCATAACATTTTACAGTTATTATTTTTGGAAATAAAAGGTTAATATATCAGCTTACTGATTTGGAAAATCATGAACTGTTAAAAACATGTACAATTCTAGAATATCAGATACTTATAAGACGGCTGAAATAATTAAAATATACAGGGTGGCCAAATGAAAACGAAACAGAGCCATTTTCAGGAACTGCGTCAAGATTGTAGAAAAACGCTCAGACCCGTCGATTTTAGATTAAAGAGGGACATTCTTTGCTGGTATTTTTGACTCCGCCACTTTCACCCCCAAGCAAGGGTAAGCGTCACCCCAAAATATTTAAATGGCATTGGGGGTTGAGTAATATTTCTTTTGAAAGCTCTTACAATTCTCTTTACAACAGACTTTAAATTTTATAATTCCGCCCAATACTTATTAAGAATTTTGATTTTAAAGTTGAAACTTATGTACAAACAATTAGTAACGGTAAAAATGTCAGTCATTCGAGTTAAGTACGCCAATGGTATAAATTTAGTATTTCTTGCGTTACATTGGTTTTTGGCGATTTGTTATCACTTTCGTAAAAAAAACACAATTGTAAAAAACAGAAATGAATGCTATATACACACAATGAACGTAAAATTAGTGGATTCCAAATTATTTTCTAGTATTATTTGGAAGCGTTGGTTGGTAGTTTATTTAATTGTGTTTTTGAAAATTAAACACTATGGTTTATTCCATTGCGGAAAGGGTAGATATCATTTCGCTTTACTTTATGAACAATAAATGTGCGAATAGAACAGCTCAGCTATTTAATGAACAACATCAAGATCGACATGTCAGGAGGAAGTATGTTCTAGAGTTAGTAAAAAAATTTCAAGAGACAGGGAACGTAGCCAATAAAAAACGAGAAATTGAAAAACCTATAGTTAATGAAGCTAGTGAAGTTGCAGTTTTGGGACAAGTTCATCTTGATCCTACATTAAGTACGAGGCAGCTGGCATCTGTGTCTGGGATCAATCGAACTAGCATACAAACCATTTTGAAGAAGAATAAATTCCATCCATACAAAATACATTTAGTCCAGGAACTTCATGAGGATGATTATGACCGCCGTTTGCAATTTTGCGAAATAATGAGTGAGCGAGCAGGGAACGATCCACAGTTCCTTTTTAACATCTGTTTTTCTGATGAATGCAGTTTTTTCTTGAACGGGACGGTAAATCGTCACAATTG
Organism: Anoplophora glabripennis; assembly: GCF_000390285.2. Classification (NCBI taxonomy): domain Eukaryota; kingdom Metazoa; phylum Arthropoda; class Insecta; order Coleoptera; family Cerambycidae; genus Anoplophora; species Anoplophora glabripennis. The sequence goes on along the minus strand of NW_019416509.1, from coordinate 181,859 downwards.
CCGCTATTGGTCCGATTCAAACCCAAGAGTTTTTCACGAGGTGCATACACAGCAACCGGAAAAATTAAATGTATGGGCTGGAATTTTCGGTGACCGGCTGGTGGGTCCTTTTTTTCTACCTGGTAATTTGACTGGCCAAATGTATTTGCAATTACTGGAAGACGCTATTGACCCTGCCTTGACTGATATTATTGAAAATGTTCCAGAGTATGATGAAGATCATTTGATTTTTCAACAGGACGGTGCTCCTCCGCATTATGCGTTAATTGTCCGTCAGTATTTGGACCAACGTTTTCTACGGAATTGGATTGGGAGAAGAGGCAGCATTGAGTGGCCTCCACGATCACCGGATTTATCGCCCCTTGATTTCTTTTTGTGGGGATACCTAAAAAGTAAAATCTATAAAACAGAGCCAGCGTCACTGGAAGATTTGCGTCAAAGAATCTTCGACGAATGCCGTCGAATTACTCCGGAAATGCTTCGGAATGTGCGCGAACGTTTCGAACGAAATCTTTATTCTTGTATGGAAGCGGGCGGTCATCAGTTTGAACATTTAATCAACTAAGTAATCCTTACCCTTGCTTGGGGGTGAAAGTGGCGGAGTCAAAAATACCAGCAAAGAATGTCCCCCTTTAATCTAAAATCGACGGGTCTGAGCGTTTTTCTACAATGTTGACGCAGTTCCTGAAAATGGCTCTGTTTCGTTTTCATTTGGCCACCCTGTATAAACCAACTCCCCTAGCATGCCCCGGTCGATCTTGCCGCACAAATGAATAATCGTTAATTTGTACTTTATCATCTGCTATGCCATTATGTAACCAAGTTTCTGTAATTCCCACGATATAATAATTAGAGGTAATTAAAAAATCTTTAAAAGTAGAGAAATCATGCTTCAATGAACCCACATTTATATAACCACAGCTTAACATTAGTAGAAGTATGGAACAGAATAAGAATACGAAAAAGAATAAAAAATAGTAAAAATAAAAAGAAACAAAAAGTAAATAGTAGTAGTAGTAGCAGTAGTAGTAGTAGTAGCAGTAGTAATAGTAGTAAGTAGTAAGTGAAATAATTAGAAATTGGGCACATGTATTTATGTAAACATTGTTCAAAATCTGAGGCCTTTTTACCTATTAAAATTGTACAGTGGAATTCTGTCAATGTTCTGGCCTCAAAACGGTACGGTGGGTGGCGTTCGTCCTCTGTAGCTGAGGGAATCGTGGACTCTGTGGAAAATAAAAACCAATTTTACGATTTTACATGGAAATTCTATGGTGATAGGTAGTGATATTGCAGCCCAGGGTGTGTAGCATCAATAGCATCATCAGAGTGAAATGTTTCCATACCATGAGATATCATGGAAACAACCAGAAGCAAACACATTAAAATTGTCAAAGTAACTAAAACGAAAAGTCAAAAAAGCTCATAAGATGAAAACAGATAGATTTTCGAAGCGTTAACGAATTTTAAAATTTTTTGTACTATATTTTGTATTTGTCTGCTTTTTCAGTGTGGAATTTTTTGGTCAGGCAAGGGTATATTCCACTAATTTTTAAATTGTTGGCCAAAATACCCAAAAAATTTAAAAAAACGACGCAACAGTTTGATCTAGATAGGTTTATTTTGATTCATCGAAGTTACCCTTAAAGTATCGCTCATTTGGTTAAACACCCTGTATAGTCTGCCGGAAAATCACGAAAATTAAGAAAATGAAAATAAAAAATCAGAACATCAACATTGCTCGGTTACATTGATTAGGGTATTTTAACTTTTTAGGAAAGATATTTCCTTAATAATAACCGATAAAATTAGACCTCAAAAATTAATATTTATTACTAACGTCATTAAAATTATTGGTTGAATGAATGAACTGACGATATCTTGAAAACATATTGTAATCATACCTAGAATTAAATAACATAAATAACAACAAAGATGCGAAATATTAGTCAACTTTTAGTAAACATTGTTATCTTTTGTTTAGTATTTTAATAATTTGAAGAATATAGGGCACAAATAAACTTCCACCCAAGACCACTGCCAATGTCAGTGTTTAAGATAACAACCGGAGGTCAATGCTAAATTTGAATATTTCCTGTTTTGTAATATACGTAATCATTTACTTAATATTTCATAAACACTGTTTTAATGAAAAGCAATATTTTTTATTAAATTTATTACTGATATCAGTAATCTAAGTTGTACAATTTTGTTAACTACTTGTTCTTGTTTCCGTAATCTTACTAATTATGGTTTAATTAAATACGTTGTTATAAAAACGAATAATTTATTACTCATTGCGAAAAATTGCGTTTATGATATTAATAATTTGGTTATTGTAACATTATTTTTCTCAAATGCATTCTAAATAGATTTTAGGGATGACATTTGTTTAGAAATGAAATTGTTTCACTAACTTTGCTCTTTCTTTTTGTTGCTACACCTAGGTGAGAAAAAAATTCAGTTAAATGTTTTTATTGTGACTTCAAAAAAATCACAGAGGAAGAAAGTTTTTGACGAGTTAAACAATCATTGGAGACCACCAACAGTTACGAAAACTGCTACGAAATATTGTTAAAATTAGCGAAAAAATTTTGACACACTTACACGATACCTAAGTGAATTAGCCATTTACAGAAGAAATATTCATCGATCAGATTTTAGTTTTCACAGTAATAATGGAAACCAGATAAACAATGTACCAATAGTCATCCTGTCGCTATTTGATATGCGTAGCAAAAATTATCGGTGAAATTTGCTGACACCCTGTATAACACAATTGTCTTATATCATTACAGTTTTCGAAACAATATTGTTTGAATCTCGAAAGCGAAATGCTTTTGCGTCTCGAATGCATATCTTGCCTTGCTAAGCTGGCAAAGTAACTTCTATTCTTGAATGCAAAAGTACCATTTCGCATTCTAGATACAAAAATAACTATTTTGTTCCGGTTATCTACACCTAAGAATTATAATGTCATCATTTTGTGACAAATTTAAAAAAAAAACGGTTTATATCACATTTCCTTGCACCAAGCAATAAAAAACTAAAAAATATTTACCGCAAGTCTTAGAAAAAATTATAAAAACAAATGGGAAGCGACCCTATTTGCGTTTTAATCATTTTCAGGCACGTCAGAAAGGAAACAACCCCTAGGTCATGAAATGCGCGTTCGATCTACCTGACAAATGTTAAAACGAAACCGTGTGTCATACACAATTAATCTCACACCGCACCTTGATAGCCTTAATGGCTTTTTATTTGGGCCCATATAAATGGAAATAGATTCGCGTCATCACCGAAAATACACCATTAATCTAAAATTAATAATAACTGGATATCATTCTGCGGCTCGCGCAATTAAATTGGTTGAAAGGGAATTCTCATTATTTACTGAACATTTTAGCACAAAACATGCAAGCAGGTTTCAATTAATTGTTAAGTCCGTTTTATGAGTTTAAATGCAGTTTTTCTTATAAATGCCTTCAAACTCATTGTTCCCTGTCTCACTGATGCACAGGGCGTAATATAACATTTTTTTTTAAAATAAAAGAGGATTTGTCTCTCCGTTTTTGAGATACATGACTTTGAAATTTGAAAAAAGTGTCAACAGTAAATATCGTCTGAAAAAATCAATACATTGAAATGTAATTTGGTCTGTGCAATTCATGAATAAAATGACACGCGAAAAAATTCAGACCCAGTTCAAGCCGCTGCGTAGAAATGACGTATGCTCTTTACATTTTTCTAAAATGTAGAAATCTTTGCCCCGATTGCCAGAAGATGTTCTAGTTTGGCGTTACACTAGTAGAGACCCTCACTTTGTGGATGGATTTCTTTTTCTATCACTGTCTCACTAGAACTATAATTTCTTATCTATAGAACGGCACCCTTAAAGTAACTCTGAGAATTGTAGATGTAGATTTAGAACAAGAGAAACTCCTATTTAGCAAAATTTACCGATTTTTCGATTATGTCTTTCTCAGGGAGACAACAAAAAGAATCTTATGCCAGTAAAGATAATAAAATAAAACAATTTCGTTGCACAAGGCAAGATAACCATGAAAACTTCTTCGTTCATTGAGAAATGAGAAAGACTAAAAACGTAGTCGAAACGTTAGCAAATTTGAATCTTTTCACATTTCAAGATTACTTAATATTAAACTTGACGAATGATAAATATTAAATAAACTATTACTGCTGCAAATGCTCTGAAATAAAAAAGAACAAGTTTATTTTAATATTAATATGCCTTCATTAGTTACCAGCAAACTTATTAAATTAGTTAAATAGAAACGAACCTATTTAACTTGAATAACTAATTAGTTTGATTTGAACGAGACTTACTTTCCTTTAATAATACCTTTAGTATTATTTTCATGGGCAAAGACAAAAATAAAGTGTGCAATGGAGAGCACAAAAATATGTTGTTTTCATGTAAAAAACTTTTCTTAAGATACATTTGGGTTTCCAGAATATGTCTAGATTAAATACAATGCTGCTTTAATATTAGAAAAACGTAACGTAACTATTTAAATTTGATAGTAAACACAATTAGTTAACTATTAAATTACTATGTTAAACAGTAAGAGAAGATTTTCTTGAAATAAATAAAAAAGGCTTGTAAGAAATTATTGTACTAGTGTATTTAAAATATATATTATAATATACAGGGTGTTAATGAACTTACGACAAATATTTTTGCCACATGTCCGTTATGTCAAACTGAGGTAAATACACGGATTTGTGTGGAGTAAAATGTAATTTTAAAATCTGACTTACCTCAACATTGCAAGGAGCCACCTTTTGAGAACTGCTGATTTTCAAAGAAGATGTTCGATGTCTCCACCATTTGCTTGCCGTATTACGGTGTGGCAGTTGGTTGATGTCACGAACTTCCGTAATACAACACTTTTGACATATCCCCACAAAAAGAAGTCTAAAGGGGACCGGGGGGTCCATCCAACTATTCTGCCGCGGCCTATCCAGCGATCGGGAAAAGTAATGTTTAGAAAGTTGCGCACTTATGAAAGGGATATAACTGATCTTCTCTTAGCTTTTTTCTCTGTGACCTTAAACTTCCGATACAAGTTTGTGACATCAGTTAACTCAGTTTTTGCTCCTTTTTCACCCCTTTAAATTTTTGACATAAGTTCATTAACACCCTGTATAAATATACATTTCCTTAAAAGTCGGGTTTTTCAAGATTTTAAATTTATTACAACTTATCACTAAAATTACATAGTTATACTAGGTTGTATTCAAATCTAGGAACTACTGCAAACTAATGTCCTATGTCCTAACATTTCCCATTAAACTGAAATGTTTAATGTAAATTCCTTATAATTTTACATTAAAGATCACTGTGATTTGCCACTTCAGATCCACGTTATTAACAGCTAAATGGAAGTATTTCTTAAATACTTAATCGCCCTGTGTAATAGCCATTATCACCTGTCGCTAATTTCCTGAAAAACGCTTGCCTCTTATTAGTTCTGCCGGTAACCGCGCACGATTTTTCAGGTTAATTTTCAGGGTGTGTCCTCTGTATTAAAGGGTAGTTAGTCGGAATATTAATAATAAGCCATAAAAGTACACCGAGGGGATAAAACTCGCTAATGCCCTAATGATATTTAATCGATTCCCATAATGCTCTCAAATTAACTTTTATATATGGCGGCTATGGATATTACAAGTATGTATGGTGCACTCTGTCTCCGTTTGTTTATTTTTTGCCTAATGTGTTTGTGTAAAAATTAACCCCTTCCGATGTTCCCTTCTGTTCAAATATTTCTCGTCGAAGGGAATATTACCTGCTGATATAATTAATGAGACGTTGATGCAATTCTTCATACCTTCATAAAATTTATTAGTAATTACAAATTAGTTACTTATGATAATAGTTTACTTAAAGAATTAATATTCTTTAATTTTGATATTTGATTAAGGTTTTTAGTAAATAAATTTAAACTTGGAAATAGTTGTTAAAAGTGACAAAATGACATTTGCGCTCGGGCGCAAATTTTTTAATTGACTTATTAATGAATTAAATTTGTAATTCTTAATGACAGTTTACAAAAATTAAATTTCTTCTAGGCTCTCAAAAATAATCTCCCCTCAAGGTCCAGACCCAACAAAAAACCGACCAAGCGACGGTTAAATCTTAAAACGCGGAGTGGTTTCTCGTGAGAGTTCTATTAATCCGCAATAATTTCCGCATAATAGGAAAACCCCGAAAACAAAGTAGACCTGATGGTTTTTTACGAGCGTGTAAAACACAACAATCGCAGTAAACCGTGAACGTCTTGGCGGCGAACAATGGCGGCCGGGCCATAATTTATAATCTATTGTTAAGAACGGCGATGAAGGCGTGAACAGTCTTACCAACTTTAGTGACTGGAGATTAACAGCGTGTAATCTTCGGCCAACTTTACATACATAAATATCCCTATATATCTCTCGACGAGCCAACAAGAAACCCATATCTTTGATATTGTCGGTTTAATCACCGAGATACACCGGACTTTGGCTTTATTTCTCGACACCCCGCCACCCCCCTCCGCCGCGCTACCTACCCTTCCCGCAGTCTTAGGCGCGCCTTATTATGCCCGGTTTTATTAAGGGTGTCTTCTAAACTTTGGTACAATTGATACGGCTTTGTGTGTTAGGTGGATTTTCCTCGTATAGGGACAATGTCGTGAGTAGACATGCGACTTCTTTAGGCCATTACAGAGAGCAGAGTTGATGCAGTATTACGTTGGATAAAGTTAAAAATAGTTTTTATAATAGTTCATAAAATGATTTGTAATTTCTGTCAGCACTTACGCACCTTTTTTTAATCCACAGTAGTCAATAAGTTATGGGCGACTACGACGCGAATTTACCTCTTGCGAAATCAAACACGGACTTTTAACTCTATTTTTATTATTTCCTACGTACCTATAGATTGTTTTTCTATTAAACTGTTATTAAAATGCTACACCTTTGTTTAATATACAGGATGTTAAAAAAAGAGTGTAAAATATTTCAGGAGGTAATAGTATGAACCAAAATAAGCAGAAAAGTTTTAATAAACATGGGTCCGCAAAGTAACGGTTGCGGAGATATGGACCACTATTCGTTTTTCAAACATTTTATTTTATTGGGAATAAACCGACAAAGGAAGCTTTTAACAAACAAAAAACAAAGTTACAGAAGATGTTCAAAGTGCCCTCCGTCCATTTCCAAGCAGGCACGACATCTTCGTCTGAACGATATTCGAACTCTTTCGAAAACACCCTCCTTGGTTTGGATTTCTTGACACTTTTGATTAATCCGTAGCTGCAGCTCTTCCAGGCTATTTACAGGAGTACCATACACTAATGTCTTCAAATATCCCCAAACAAAGAAATCTAGAGGGTTCAGATCAGGCGATCTTGGAGGCCATAAAACAGGTCCGGCCCTTCCTACCCATCTATGTGGAAAAGTTTGGTGTAAATGCTCTCTAATGGCCATGGAAAAATGAACTGGAGCATCATCATGCTGGAACCACATTTGTTGCCTCTGATTCAAAGGAATGTCTTCCAAAAACTCCTACAGTGTGTTCTGCAGAAAGTTGAGGTAAGCAGCGCCTGTTAATCGGTTTGGTAAAACAACAGGACCTAGAAACCTGTCACCTACAATACCCATCGAAATGTTTAATGAAAAACGTGCCTGATGTCCAGATTCTATTAGAGCATGAGGATTTTCGTCGGCCGAAATATGCGTATTGTGAAAATTAAACACTCCATTTCTTGTAAACCCGGCCTCATCAGTAAGAAGAATCTTTGCAAGAAAACGAGGGTCTTCAGCATCATGACGTAGAAACCAGCGGCAAAAAAAAACAAACGTGCTTGATGATCATTTATTGGATTTAAGGCCTGTACTCGTTGCACATGGTACGGATAAAGCAGTTGCTCGTGAAGGATTCTCCAAACAGGAGGACCACTAATTCCTACCACGACTGATATTCTCCGCACACTCGTACCTGGATTCTGCTCTACCAGTGCTAGAATTTCTTCTTCTGCTCTAGGAGTGGATACCGACCTTGGTCTTCTGGATAAATGGCACTGTTTGCTCAAGGAACCGGTATCACGCAATTTTTGGTGAATTCTTCCAAACATGCGTTGTGAAGGGATCTGGCGATTTGGATAAGCGTCAAGATAAAGACGTCGCGCTTCGGTGGCGTTCCCATTAGCACGACCATACATGAAATGCATGTCTGTTAATTCTGCGTTAGAGTAACCAGCCATAGCGAAAGAAAACTTGTGCACTGAGAACAACTGTCAGATACGTACTGTTTATTGCACTAAACATCAACCAACTATTATAAGAAAATACACAACGTTTTTGCAAAATAAAAAAAGGGACTAAAAAACATAAAACATTCCATATCTCCGCAACCGTTACTTTGCGGACCCATGTTTATTACTATTACCTCCTTAAATATTTTACACTCTTTTTTTAACACCTTGTATTCATATTAATATTGAATTTTGTTTTTAGGCTTCACTAGAAATACTTCATATAAAAAAGATGATATTTGTTTTAGTTTCTATGTACGAGTCTAATAATCTTAATTGTGTAACTTCTTCTGTATCTTTATAATCTGCTACTGAAATGAGAATAATATGGGTTCTAACAAAAAGGTTGGAAAACACGTTATTTAAAATTCTTTTTGTATAACTGTCATTAAAAATTACGTTTTTAATTCATTGAAATGTGAACTAAAAATTGACTTTTACAATGTTATCTGTCAAAAACACTTTTAACACGTGTAAAAAAACTTTTAACAATACAGTTAAAAATAAAATGATATATACTATATAGTAATATGCATTCGTCTCAAGATAATAGAAAGTTGTATTGATAAATTTAGAAAGAATGTATTATTTAGAAACATTGATGTTAATATTACAACCCAAACAATTACTTATGCTCAACTGCCGTCGGCGACACCTGATGATGCTGATGCCAAGGTAGAAGGGTTCTCTAAAGCAATTGCAGCATTAGTAGAGGTACCTATTGGTACTGGGAAGAATTCTCTCAGCAATTTTATTTTTATTTGTAATAGAATCCTCGATGTAGCCCCTAGCAACGGCTGATAATTTCCATCCACCACGTCGTTTTATTGTAATTAAATTAGCTCCCAAATCTATTAACAAAGATGCCGAAGATCTTCGGAAACAATGGCCAGTAAACTGCTTCGGATCTGGCAATTTCAGAAATTCTGCAATATTAGTAGGAATCTTCCCAAAAGTATTTATCCTAACAGGGTGAATAGTACAGTTGTCGTTAATGTAATTTATTTATGATTTTCTTTTTCTTTTATACGTATATGGTTGAACTTAGGGGTGATTTTACCCTCATTTAGGGGTATTTTCCTTCGGATCTAGTGATTGTGGGTTATTAACGGTTCAATTATCACGTATAAAAGAAAAAGAAAAAAATAACTTTTAATATATTTTTTGCATTTTTAGGCGTTTAGGGGATGATTTCACCCTTTTAGGGATATTAAGGGTTGATTTTGAAATACGAAATTAGATATTTTCACGTACATAATATTAGTTTGATAACAACATAGAAATATTTGGAGTTTTACAACTGTTGATGATTCTTAATTTGTTCACATTTTTTGTCTTTTCAACCCCTAAATAAGGATGATTTTCGAAAATTTTCGAAGAACTGAAAGTGATGCTCATTTTCATTTTTCATGGCGAGTTTTTGGATATTTTTAGAATATCTTTAGGATTATTCCTGTCGCCATTGTCAGTCTCAAAAAACAGGCGGATTTTGCGGTCACTCTTTAAAAAATGGAAGCAAATTTCCTAAAATCAGATTCTCCTAATTTGCTAGATGTAGGTTTGTTAATGGTTATGGGTATTTTAATAAAAACCACGACTTTATCAGTGCTGATATGAGACGAGTAAAAATGCAATGGTTACATTGCAATAACGTGTAAAGTTTCTTTAAAGTACAATTGTAACGAGAGTTTTGATGTTTTTGTACAATGAGAATAGTAAATATGGATTTTGCGTTTAATTGGACGAGACCGATTCTGTGACAGGTTTCAAAGTCAAATACAAAATTCATATTACTATGTTTATTCCCATGGAAACTACATAGAATTTATCTTATGTATTTTTATACAGGGTGTTTCAGAAAGACCTCCCGTAGATACAGGGAGTAATAGTACGACAAAAAAATAAGAATTTTTTGTCATATGAACTCTATGTCTATCTCCTTTTGTTTTCAAGATACATAGTGATTAAATAAAAATTTTTAAATAGAATTTTTACGAAAATTTCCAAACGGTGCGAAATATTTTTATGAAATTTGGTATTCCAGGGTTTTTTTATGACGCGAAATACGCTGGTCTAATTATTTTTTGGATATTTCATAGAGGGCGCTAGTTCCTATTACATTTTAAGTTCTAATTTTTTTAAAGTTAGGTTTTTTACCATTCGGGCTCCTATTTCTAATGTACAATTTTATTTTCTAAAAATAATGTACTCTTGTTAGAACGTCCTAAAGTGGACTGTTTTCGAGAAAAAAGGCTTTTAATTGAACTCTTACAATATTACGGTGTATAATACAAATGACTTTTCTCAAAGTAGGCTTATATGTCAAAATTTATTGATGGATGTCTCATAAATAACACGTATATTCTTTGTAATATTTAAAACTTTATTTAACTTTATATCAAAATCTTAGTGACTGTAATTAGTCATTACTAACTAGTCACTAAAAATCCATCAGATAATGACACAAGAGCTACATAGTACATAGCCATTTTGTGCCTAATATTGCATTAGGAAGGGTGCATGTGATATTAGTATCGACTTAAAGGATTGCTTTAGATTTATTTTAATCCTTGTGCTATGCGTATTTTTTTACTAAATTCTTCAAATTTAGCTTTTGTATGTCTTTGCTTTTTACTACTAGTACTAAAACTTCTTTGATTTATTTTTTTATATTATTTGTGCTCATTTGTATTCAATTATATTGCAATAAAATTTTTTTAAATAAGTTGAAACGTTTAGTTAAGTTAATATTGAACAAAAGGAAGCTCAAAAATTGCAACTAATTTAATTATAACATACCTAATTCACTGGCAACTCCTTATTCTAATGTATTGAAAATACTGGATAAGAATGATTCGTCTTTCGAAAAAAATTATTAAAGAAAATTTTGGTACTTATTTTTGGAACACCCTGTACACAGCGTACATGTACTTTCCCGCACAAAAAGCACCGCTTCCGTCTGGGCATCCCCGCAATGATGGATGTCACTTAGATCCAATGATGGAAAGCATTGTCAGCGTTATTAATGGCATTCGCCGTAATAATATTTTTCGACACGTTATACGTACGCCTATATCGTCCCACCCCCTGATATGTGATGTTTCCGTAAACATTGGATATCGTATTGTTTTCTACAATTTGTCAGGTCCGGATATACATTATAGGTTTATCTTGACAAATCGTCATTTTTGGTTAATAGTTCGAGCTGGATGAGCCGGAAATAGATGTAGGACGATGATATAGTGTGTTTCTAATATCAAAACTAGAGAATGAAATGTTACAAATAGATATGAAGTATCACGAATGAGAAATACTACTCAATCTTTTATATAGAGTGTAAGAAGTTTGACTGCCATTACTTGAACATGAGATATAGCAATCATAAATGAACAAAAACGTGACAACAACGCTTAACCTAACGCTACACAACTGACGCATACCACGTGTGCACGCGGCAGACTTGTCCTACGGAAAAAATGTAAACAACTATTATTGTGAAACATTTAGCAAATTTCAAGACAATTGTTTACCAGTTTTGTATCGATTTTGTAGTACGAAGATCGTGTTCTGCTTAAATTTTAGCTCGAATAACAGGAACTTAAAACACCTCAAGAAAAGGAAATAGTACGAAAAAAATAAACCGACACGGTCCAATTCCAGATACCAACTGAATTGCGTAATGATGGACAGCTTAGTACCTCGTGTTAACTGCCGCGCCGTTGTCACATTGCTCGATATGAATTTTTTCAAATGTTAAATTTATTACAACGTTAATAATTTTTTAAAATTAAGCATAAAAGTGATAAACATTGTATTTTATGGTATTCTATGCACGCAGTTATGTCGATATCCCTTAATTAATTGAACTTTTGTACGTCAAGGATCCATATCATATAAGGTTTTTTTTGTTTATTTTAATGTATTCTAATGTTTAATGTATTCTATCGTCTGTTAAAATTGAGGCAGTCAAACTTTTAACACCCTGTGAAACATATACTGATTCACATATATTTATAATCATATGTAATGTTTTACAGAAATATGCAATGAAAATACTAATTGTACTTTTACATTTATTTTAGGGAATCTGTGACACATAAGAGGATATACATCGTTAAACAAATGTAATTTCCAATAAATTTACAAGATGCATACATTGTTCCGTAATTTATTTCATTGTAATTTTACTCTCTCAACCACTGTAAATTGATGTAATTTCACTATTATTACTGGAGCATTTTCGTTGTACCTGTAACTTTAATTTTCTACATAAATGTAATTTTACAATTGACTATTATTTGGTAAAATTGTCAAACTTATTTATCAAACATGAAATTTTATTAAAGATGGTTTCAAATGGAATTTGGTAATGTATTTTATAAATAACCTAGTTTAATTGTAATCTTAGCTTGCCGAGAACTGCTGTATTTTCATAGTAATGACTATGCCTCTTTTATATACAATTGTAATTTTAGAAGTGGCTAATTTGTTTGGTTTTGCGACATATTATACAGTAGCCTACTTTAATTTTTGTAATTTTGTATTATGTTTGAATGCAAACGAATGTAATTTTACAATCGGCTAATTGTTTAGCAAAATTGATAGAGCAATCAATCTACTACAAATGGAAATTACAATCAATAGTATTTTACACACTTTTACATATCTACATTTTAAAATGTAACTGCATTTACGGTTCAGCTTGATTTTCGCAACAAATATTAATGTAATATTACAAGTAACTTATTAACCTATTTTAACTAATGTATTTTATGCTTTCCTTGCACTGATTTTACTTCATTGTTATCGTAGCATATTCATAGTAATTACAACCGCAGTTGAGCATACAAATAATGTAATTCTACAAATAGCTAATTGTTTGGAAAAATTGCTCCATTAGATTACATCTAAGTTGTACATGTAAGTTGTAATTTTACTACATATACTATTGGCAACAAATAACTTGCAATTTTATGTTTAATTAGAATTCGTTTAATTTCATTATTGTCGATGTAACATTTTTTTGTACAGATTTACAACTTAATTGTAATGTAATTTTACAATTATTGACCAATTGTATTGTAAATGTATTAAGCTGGATAGTAACTTTTCATGACATTTTTAGAAAAGTTTTACAGTATTAAAGTAAGTTTATATTTTACTCGGAATTCCATAATACTGTTACATGCAATAAGAAACATATTTTAATTGTTGTAATTTTACATTCCTTTATTGATCTATTCTTCCTGTTCTTTAACGAGTATTTTACCAGTTTTCCTCTATTACTACCAATCTCTCTCGCGAGAAAACCTTCTCGTGTACGGACCGCTTAAGCTCCCAGCCAGCCAAAGCTTCCCGATTCTCAAAATGCCGCACTATTAATAAATTTGAGCGCATTTCGCGGCGTTGTGTAAAGAAGGTCCGTATATTAATCCCGCGAGTCTTAGATCAACCTTAGCAGCATCCTTCATTAAAACGTACGTCCGCGCCTTAGAAGGGGTGAGAACAACAAGGGTAAGATTTAGCGCGGCCCCCTCTAGGGTCCGTGTATGTCTTTAATTATGGAACCGACATGGCCAGAGAATTTATCGGTCAACAATAAGATTGTGTTGCTTTCGGTATCCTAAATATGCGTGGAAAGCTAGCGAAACGCATTACGGAGTTGGGGTTCCCCTTGCGCTTGTAAAAATCGGTTTGCGCAGTCGGTTGGAGTTAGAAGTATATTTTAATTTATTTTATATGTATCAGACTAATTCAAATAAATTAAAAAATATACAGTGTGTCCCCGGATGGGGTAGGTACTGCACTCTTGTAAACTTTCTTATTGTCAATTTTTCGAGAAAAAGTTTGCTTTGCTTATCTTGGGAAGCCATGGGCAGTAATCAAATACGTAATAAAACATACAAGGCGACCAAAAAATTTAAAATTTTGGTTTTCGTTAAAAACTGTATTTAACAAAGTTATTCGAGAACTCAAGAAATGCTTAAATATGGGTTTTAGTCAGAAAAGAACAATAATCATATTTGTAGATAAAAAGATGTGCAAATTTTTAACTATATCACATACTATATAATTACTATGGATATTTCCTTAACAATGTAAAAGTCAACATTTTTATTTTTATTAACTGCCCACCGAAATTTTTTTATTAATAATGCTAACCTTGGAGCAAGGTATTTATCTTGTGCAAATTTATGGAATCTGTAATGTTTCATATTGATATATTTTTATTGAAAAGTATCCAAATGTAACTGTAACTCGTAGAGCAGTTCGCAAGCTAATTATAAAACTTATTTACAAATATCCTGAATAGTGATGTGTTTTTTGTATTTGTTTGCTTTCTTGTGTGAGATTTTTGGTTTGGCAAAACTATTTTCATAAAAATAACCTCTTACAAATAAAAAGGTTTATTTCATTAAATTTTAATACTTTTCCACATGTGGAAAAATGCCCAAAAATAGAGAATGGAACGAATGCTATCTTCGGACAATGTTATTAATTCAAATAATTTCAAATAAACATATGTTATGTTATTGTTGTAGTTCTATTATTATAACAAATTTATATTTAAAACAAAACATGTAGAAAAGGAAATGTCACATTAATCTAGTTACATTTTTAACACTTTTGGCGTTATAGCTTTAACATTTGATTCAATAATGCCAGATATTTATTTATCCAATTTGTCAAGTGATATTATAAATTAGTTCTACAGTAAAACAAAGATAACCTCTACACTAGACCCTGAAAATCTTTATTGAACGCTATAATTAACACAGATAAACATAATAAATCAACTTTTATTTTTAAAGAAATGAATGAACAAAAAAGCGGAATAAATTCTATTTTCTATGTGTAAAAGCCAACATTTTAAGCTACCGTCAATGATTTTGAGTAAAAGTAATGTTTTAGTCTCTAATTTCATCCAATTCAGATTTTCAACGATTTTATCTAATTCGTTATAGTTCTCATTTTAGCTAATCTGCCTCCTATAGTTATTCTTTTGCCCTTGATTAATTTCCATTGTGATAATATTGTAACAATTGCAAACTGTATAATTTATATTTAATATTAATTTAATAAATTTTTATATATATAATAATATCATTGAAATTAAAATTAAATTACTTATTTAAATTAATTTATGCTATTATTAATATTAAATTGAAATTATTATAAGATAACTATACTTTGATATTTTCTTTTTTTATATTCACAAACACTCTCATCTTAGGGGTCAGTTCTAGCAACAATATAGCACAATTATAGAAACCACAAAATTAAAACTCAAATCACAAATTATGTCTGTATTAAAAATTATAAACTCAAAAAGGGTTCAACAAATTCAATATATCTTGTGTTCCTACAAGCAATTGTAAACAATAATTCAGTTTTAACATTATTAAATTGAAATACAATACTATATTCTAAATTGTTTTCATTTTATATATAACCAACCTCATATAAATGATTATTATTTATTTATATTACCAAAATTATATATATTTTATATAAAATTGTTTGTATAACTGGTTGCAGATATTTAAAATATCATAATTCTAAAACTAATTTCCAACCTCATTATAGAAAGGCAACTAATACTTGATATTTATTTGACTGTTCCTGTCATAAAGTTTTGTTCACAAATATGTCTATGAATTGTCTTTATGTTCTTTATAAATAACTTGTTCTGGTTTAACAAAATATTATTAAAGGTAAGTCTACCTTCAATCTTCCTATCTGTAATGTTTCGTCTATCTTAGGTTTAATATTCACAGATCTGTCACTCTTTACTGACAATTGCAATTCTCTATCATTGGATTCTCACTGCAGTATAATAAAATGATGTACCTTCTTTCACAATCCTGGGATTTAAATTTTTAGGAACTGTAATATGGATTCTACTTCTATTCATGAAGATATTAGATCCATCTTGCAGAAAACTACTTTTTAAATCTTCCTTAAACAACAACGTGCATATAATTTCTTAATTCCTTTTAATATTGCGATTCTCCAATTTATTATAATTCTAAATTCGTCAATTTTTGACTTTTTCTTCCACCTTCCTTTTTTTGTAACTAATTTATTATTTTTTCTTCTTTCTTTTGTTTTTCCTTTGATCCTCACTATTCCTTAAGGTCTTTACACCTTCCTTTATATTCTTATAACGTTCTCTTCCTTTCTTTCACTTCACTTCAACTTTCCTATCTACTATTTACAATGCTTAGATTCTAATAACATAAATTTTGATTGATAATTTCTTGATTTATCGTTTATTAATTTTTTTATCTACATTATCGTTTTTTATCATAATATCGAATTTGTATCTACATTTAATCCTGTCACCCTTTGACATTTGTTAATTTTGTATTATAGGTAATATTTAAATTACAAATTTGTGATTTATCTCAATTTACCCCAGAAATGCTTTTTCGTGTACAAACAAATAACATTCGTAGACTTAAGAAGTGTGTGGAGTTAGAAGGTGATCATACTTATTGAAAATGTATTTTGATAGTTTTCTTTCCTTTAAATTATTTTTTTAACTTATTTAAATTATTCTTGTTTTGTGTTATGTGTAATGTGTGTGTTTGTTAAATTTGTTTAGTGAAAATTACATTAGCAGACAATTCTAGGTTCCTATTTTAAAAATATGTACAGTTCTAATATAGTAATTATGTCCAATAAAAAATAAAAAACAAAACATGGTGGAGGTGCCGCTCGATATGCACTGTGACATAAAATCACAAATATTTCCTAAACTGTTAATTTTACCGAGTTTAATCAATAGGGTACCATCGTTGTAAATTTTCCAGGGACAGGCAGATTACGATCGTCATAAAAAATTCTAAAAACAAATTCTACTAAATTCTAATAAATAAATTCTAATTCTACCAAATTTTCATCATGCAGCAGTAATAGTTTAAAGACTGTAAATAAAAATAAATTTTTAATTTTCACCTTTTACCAATTTGTACTGGACTTATTTGTATCAAGTATACTGCCTGTACACGCTAACTTTATATACCTACTACTTCGACATATGTAAAATTTGAACATTATATTAGACAATAAACATTTCTCCTGGGCTAAATTGTTATTAAAGACACCTTACTTGTTACTAGCTGGTGTAGCCCGTAATACTTACACTTTAAACCGTTTAATGATAAGCTTAATTCAAAATTGCAGAATTTTTTTTCATATTCTGCTATAAATATACTTGTCACATGTATTTTACGGACGCTTATTCGTTCCTGCAAAATTCATACTTTCCAGGTAAGAGTAATTACGTTTACCTCCAAATGGACATACAGATTTGCACGGACCTATTTATTTTTAGCCCCCGCCCCCACTTATGACGAAACGTCTCCCGGATCCCGCCGGCAGGCAAAAACGTCCCGCCTAATCCAATCTTGTGATTGCCCGGGACAAGTCGGACGCGTTTGATTTACTAAACAGTTTGTATATCGCAGCGGG
Source organism: Anoplophora glabripennis (assembly GCF_000390285.2). Lineage (NCBI taxonomy): Eukaryota > Metazoa > Arthropoda > Insecta > Coleoptera > Cerambycidae > Anoplophora > Anoplophora glabripennis. The sequence continues at coordinate 164,061 of NW_019416509.1, read as the reverse complement.
CCGATGACATTCGATATATATATATATATATATGAAACAAGTGACAGATGCCTCGGCTGCTAGATATATTGATAGCGTTCCCCATAGACTGGATACCTGACTGGGATATCAATACCGGGAGCCACACATCGTACTTCTTGTCAAATTTAGTCGCAGATCTAATGGCCTTCTTGAAATATTATTGTCTCTCCGTTTCAATTCCGATCCGAACACACGTATCCAGGCATGATTTATATTGGGGATGATTTGTCGTCGGATGGGACACGCCGGTAAATTGTCTGGCGGATAATTAAATGCACCGAAAATAAGAGCAAGTAGGGTAATTTTTGCCAATTGTTCTATAACTCTTTTCTTGAAAACTGACATAATATGTTGACATTTTGTAGTATAACAACCCTAGGTTCGATAAAAAATAAGTAAACGTAGTTGTGGCCAAAAATATGTGATCGTCATAAGGACTACCTACGTTGTGTGTATCTATTTTTATATTGACCGGAAGGCGCTGGCTACTAACTTTGTAGAGGGGATGTATGGTTTAATTATATAAAACAAAAGCAGAGTAAATACACCTAACCTTTATTTACATACAATTCAAATTAAACATGTGACAAATAGAAAGAACAACAAAAACATTAACAACCATTAAACATAAAAGGAGAGTGCCAGGCTCACCTAGAGCTCCTGCGGGGAAAGAGCATGGCAGAGAAACCCACGATCGTTGCTCTTACCACCCAAATATAAATACAAAACAACCGCTAACCAAAGGCATAAATTAAGAACCTTTGCTAATGATAAATAAGACCTGTCTCATTTAATGTGTCACTAAATGTCATCTGTTACCTCATATTAGTCATACACACTTCCAAGTAAAACTGAAGAGGTTTGGTGTTAGTTAGCCGGCAGAGCCGGAAGGTACTGGAGTCCCATACGGGAGGCAATCCAGCTATAGTTGAGATTTCGGAAGATCCTTCATAACACTGGAGTCCCATACGGGAGGCAATCGAGCTTAATCCAGATTCGTTCCGCACGGGCGAAAATGTTAGTAAACTCAACAAGGCTCGTATAGACGTATGACATAAAGTGAGCACAAGAAATCAAAGAACAACTTAATCATGATAAAACAAGTTAAATGTGAAACAAAGAAGTCGTTAATGCAATATCTGGGCAGTCACGACAATATACATATTTTAACATGTAATAAATAATGAGCAATCTATAATAATAATTGTAACAATTTTATCTTAGAAAAATATACGCCCCTGAGCGTAAGACAATGAAGGCTAAACATATACAGAATTATTATCATGAAACATCTATATTTTACGTATAACGTAATCGTGGCAAAAACAAGTTAGATGTGAAACAAAGAAGTCGTTATTGTAATGTCTGGCAATCAGGACAATACATATATTTTTAACATGAAATAAATAATGGGCAAACTTTAAGTATAATTATAACAATTTTACCTTGGAAAAATATATGCCCTTGAGCATAAAGCAATGGAAGCTAAACTGACAAAGAATTATTATCATGAAACATCTATAATCATCACAATAATAAGATTATATAGAACAATTAACAACAAAGTACTTAAATAATATTACCTGCTAACTAATAACACTTTCTTTAAACAATTAACTTTTCACTACTTTGACACACTGCCCGCCGATCGTCTTGCTACCTATCTGCACACTGTTCGCACTTCAACTGCCTATCTTCAACCATCTAGGCTTCCTTCCAGAATTCCCTACCTAGGCGTTTTCTTTTTTTTTCGGTTTCTTTTACCAACCGTCAATATTACTTTTTCATTATTGTGCAACACTCATGTAACAGGTGACGTCGAAGTTGATAAGATAAGTACGGTTTTGCACAATTTTAATTGTGTGCACAACGCAAATACTAACGCACCCCCACTATTTTTCTAAGAAAAACTCACTCCCCAGTAAATCCCTTTTAAGTATAAACGTACTACAAGCTCTATGACAAACTTTGACAGATGGTAGCTTTGTTAATTTCAAAATTTTTCGTTTCGTTATTGTTTAGAACTTACAAGCATTTAAAAAATGTAATTTCATATTTTAATCAACAAGGTACAATAGCATGGCCATCGCGCTCCCCTTATCTAAATCTTTTGGACTTTTATTTATGGGGACATATGAAGCAGTTTGTCTACCATGTTGAAATCACTATCCGTCAACAGCTACTTGAAAAAATTTAAGATGTAGCTAACCAGATGAGAAATGATCCATATCTCATCCATCGAGTAACGGAATCTTTAAAAATTTTTTATAAGGTTAACTAATGTTTAATCTTTAAACAGAAATAATAATTATTGTTATAGCAACCATAATTTTTATTTCTCAGGCTACGTTGATTGAAATATGAAATTATATCTTTTAAAATGCTTGTAATTTCTAAACAAAAACGAATGGGACCTACGATCCATATGAGAAAAAATGTTTAAAATTAACCCAAGTACGATCTGTCAAAGTTTGTGATAGAGCTTGTACAACTACTTGTAGAATCTACTCGCCTTCAGGCGAATCATATCTTCGTATAATTAGCCCAAGCATTCTGTCACGGATTAATGTTAAATTTGCAGAAATGATTACCTGGACAAAAAAATATGACCGTATAGAAAATTAAATTTTAAATTGAGTTTCTTGTTCTTTAAACTCGATCCAATATGGCGAACATGTTTAAAAAAATTCGCAAAGTTGAAAAAAATGGTTTTTCTAAAATAACTAAAAAAATATAGCACGGATTGAAAAATTTTAAATGAGAAAGTTGTAGGTTTTAAAAAGATATATCGACTGATTTTTTGAAAGTATTGTTGCTTTGTTACTTTTCGAGATATATCGAAAAAACCGTTAAAAATCTTCTCTCTTCTCTTCTTCTATAACTCGTTTACATTTACGTGCTCATATTTGCTATTTACTGCAAGCATAGCCCGCGGCAAGCCAAAAAAGTACATTTTTGAAAAATTTAAAAATATTAATTATTTTTCGGGATATATCGATTTTTTGAAAAAAGGCGCTCTCGAAAATTGGCTAGATTTTCTCAGCGGATAGCCCTACTGTAACGACTTTCGGTTTATTTTCTTCGTAAAGAGTTATATTATCATGCTGTTAAAAAATGTTGACGATTTTATTAATTTTAAGGATCAAAAAATAACCTGAATGACAATGAAAAATGACAATGAAATGATCAAAAGTTGCACTTTTTTTGGGTATGTTTTTTTCAAATAACTATTTCAATTTTTATTATTTTTTTTATACTTAATCTGGGGTAGCTAAACACGAATATTATAGCATTTTCGCCTTAGAAGCAAAATAGACCCGTAAATGTTTAGTTTTCTTTCTTTAAAAGTAATTTTCATAAAATAAAAATTGAAATAGTAATTTGAAAAAACATACCCAAGAAAGTGCAACTTATTCAAAGTTATTTTTTGATCCTTAAAATTAATAAAATCGTCAACATTTTTTAACAGCATGATAATATAACTCTTTACGAAGAAAATAAACCGAAAGTCGTTACTGTAGAGCTATCCGCTGAGAAGATCTAGCCAATTTTCGAGAGCGCCTTTTTTCAAAAAATCGATATATCTCGAAAAATAATTAATATTTTTAAATTTTTCTAAAATGTATTTTTTTGGCTTGCCGCGGGCTATGCTTGCAGTAAATAGCAAATATGGGCACGTAAATGTAAACGAGTTATAGGAGAAGAGAAAAGAGAAGATTTTTAACGGTTTTTTCGATATATCTCGAAAAGTAACAAAGCAATCGATACTTTCAAAAAATCAGTCGATATATCTTTTTAAAACCTACAACTTTCTCATTTAAAATTTTTCAATCCGTGCTATATTTTTTTAGTTATTTTAGAAAAACCATTTTTTTCAACTTTGCGATTTTTTTTAAACATGTTCGCCATATTGGATCGAGTTTAAAGAAGAAGAAACTCAATTTAAAATTTAATTTTCTATACGGTCATATTTTTTTTGTCCAGGTAATAATTTCTGTAAGCATTTCTCTATAATGCTTGGACTAAATAGTGTTTTTCGTATTCCTTTCATAGTGTTTTTCGTACTTTATCTAATGTTATTTATTAAGGAACACCACTAGATACGAATTAATTTCATACAAGGTAAGCTTTACGTTAAACCACCTCAGCAAGAGCAAGTTCGAACATATTACGGCAGATGGCGCAGTCAGTATCGTAGAGAGCCGGATTTGCCTTCAGATACATTAATTTTCACCAGATCCTCCACCAATTCTTCGAAAATGTTCAACTTAAAATTGTCAGTATCTTTTTGTTCAGATATAACTAAATGAAAACAGATTCGCAATAAAATTCATATATTTATATGAATTCTAGGCATAACATGGACTAGGCACCTTTTTATAGTTGTGAAATACCTTTAAAGTCAAAAATATTTATTGTGCACAGTTACAATGACAATATACAAACCTATACACAAAATAACTAGATACATATAACTAATGATTAGCCTACCCCTCAGAAAGTCAATTAACTCACACATAATAACAATATTAAACATAACATATTAAAAGCAATACAATTATAGAGAGCTATTAAAACAATGTAAAAAAAAACAATATGGCATTACGGAGTGTTAAGTCCTGAGGCACCAGTACATTATTTAATACCGTAGCTGCTAAGTAAGTAAATGAACATCTGAAATACTCAGTTCGATGACGCATTATTTGCAAATCATGTAAATTACGAAGCTGACGATCATGTACATCATGCCGCCAAACCAACTTCTCGTAAAGATAGTCAGGAGTTGTATTACACAGTATATTATTTACAAAAACGCAGAAATAAACATAGCGTTTTTCACTGAGTCTTTATAACTAATGTTAAAGTTATATCCTACAGGGTGATTTTAAAATATATAGTCAATTTTATTCGGCGAAAAACTAGGGGTTAAACTAGATTTTTTTGAACTTATTTTATAGAAAAAAGTATAAACACAAGTTTCTCGCAAACATCTGAAGATTTTTTTCAAATTTGGCAGACAACCAATGTTAATAAATAGCCATGTTTTGAAGTGAATATCAGTAAAATCCACTGTCAGTATGGAGGTAGGTAATGTGGTAACCATTTTTTGTTTCACCCTGTATTTTGTTATACTCCATATTTTGATGGCTTGTACAGTATCTTGATTCTAAACATTTCTTGATACGACTGATATTAAACGAGAAAACTGGACCTTTAGATGATTGGGAGTAATTCGTTTTACCTTTTTTATTGCTACACCTTAGGAGTGCATTTTAGGATGTAGGTAAATTAGGTTCAAACAATCTATTTAGACCTATAGTTTCCGCCGTGTAAATTTGACTACACATTTTGAATCACCCTGTATAGTAGCAACTGAATAGTTTTTCTACATCTGTCAGATGCTGTAACGATTAATTACTAAATAAAAGACTAGCGGCCTTGTTCTCCGCAAAAATATCCATTTTTCCTAATCGATGACAGAGGAATGAATATATTCTTGCTTAAGAGCAGCCAACTGTTATTTTCCGCAACAAATTCCTTCGAGCCGAATGGTTTTCAAAGCCGGCGATTTGGAAACAGTAAATTTTATTTTATTCCTTTGTTTCACATGCCATTTGTTTTTTCCTCTACTTTATAACGTAATCGATTAAGTCTCTGTGAAATTTTGAATGGTCCGCTACCCCCCGATTCCGAACTTACGTAACGTATTGCCGTTAAATGTGGGGCTCGACACGGAAAACAAAATTTATCGCATCGGATTTTTCGTTATACGTTCCACATATCGGGCAATGAAATAAAAATAAAAAGTTATGAATATAATACAAAGGGTAATATTGTAAAATTACAACAGATAGATTGTGCTACTTATTGCCAAGTTGTACAATTACAGTTGTATTACGAATTTTATTATCGCATTGTTGTAAAAAGTGTATGTAAAATATTCTGTAAAGTTACTACACTATTGTAATTTTATATTTGAAGTAAATTAACTGTAAAACTACTACAGTTAAAAGACTATTTTTTGGCCAGCAGCTTACGTTGTAAAATTGGCACTGTAAATAACATTTTAAAACAAACTATTCTTTACGTTGTCGAATACCAATCCTATAATTAACATTATTTTTTAAAACATAGGTAAAATGTTCTGTAAAATTACTACCTTAAAGAACTACTTAAAATAAATTTTACCTCGAATTTCAAGTTAAAGTGAACTAGATTTTATTTTGCCAATTAAGTATGTTGTTGAATTCCAATATAAATGTGAAATTATAATTATTACATTTTAAAGTATCAGTAGATTCCGTAAAATTACAATTTTGATGGAATTCAGGTAGAGTAACTGTAAAATTACTACAGTTAAATAGATAACTTTTTGCCCACAACATACGTTTTAAAATACCAATTGAAATGTAAATTCACGATTATATAAGTCTCATTAAATTATTTTGCAAATATTTTGTAAAATAGCTGCCTCGTCGAAAATTTACATTTGAAGTAGATTGACTGTAAAATTACTACAGTCAAAAATGTTATTTACTGCCAACTATATACGTTGTTGAATTCCAATTTACCTAATAATTGTAAATTTTAAAGTCTCAGTAGATTCTGTAAAATTACAACTTTGATGGAATTTTGCAATTGAGGTAAATTATCTGTAAAATTACTATAGTTCAATAGATTACTTTTTACCCACAACATACGTTTTAAAATACCAATTGAAAAGTAAATTCACGATTATATGTCTCATTAAATTATTTTGTAAATATTTTGTAAAATTGCTAACTCGACGAAAATTTACATTTGAAGTAGATTGAATGTAAATTGTCAAAAAGGTTATTTATTGCCAACAATATACGTTGTTTAATTCCAATTTAAATGTAAATTTTAAAGTATCAGTAGATTCTGTAAAATTACAACTTTGATGGAATTTTACAATTGAGGTAGATTAACTGTAAAATTACTACAGTTAAATAGATTACTTTTTGCCCGCAATATACCTTTTAAAATACCGATTAAAATGTAAATTCCCGATTATATATGTCTCATTAAATTATTTTACAAATATTTTGTAAAATTGCTACATCGACGAAGTAGATTGACTGTAAAATTACTAGTCAAAAAGGTTATTTATTGCCAAGAAAATACGTTGTGCAATTCCAATTTAAATGTGAAATTACAATTACTTTTTAAAGTATCAGTAGATTCTGTAAAATTATAACTTTGATGAAATTTTACAACTGAGGTAGATTAATTGTAGAATTACTAGGTATAGTTAAAAATATTACTTTTTGCTAACAACATAAGTTTTAAAATACCTATTGAAATATAAATTCACCATTATGAATCTCTGAATCATTTTTCAAATATTTTGTAAAATTACTATATCGACAAAATTTTACATTTGAAATAGTCTGACTGTAAAATTATTACAGTCAAACAGGTTACTTATTGCCAACAAAATACATCGGAATTCCAGTTTAAATGTGAAATTACAATTACGTTTTTAAGTATCAGTAGATTCTGTAAAATTACAACTTTGACGGAATTTTACGACTGAGGTAGCTTAATTATAAAATTACTACAGTTAAAAAGATTACTTTTTGCCAACATACGTTTTAAAGTACCTATTGAAATGTAGATTCACGACTATATAAATCTCAATCATTTTGCAAACATTTTGTAAAATTGCCACATTCGACAGAATTTTATATTTGAAATAGTCTGACTGTAAAATTACTACAGTCAAAAAGGTTACTTATTGCCAGCAATACACGTTGTGAAATTCCAAATGTGAATTAATAATTACATCAGGTCTGCAAAATATTCTGTAAAATAACTACCTTCATTAAATTTTATATTTAAAGTAAATTTACTGCAAATTACAAGTTAAAATAATTCAGTTCTTCCGAGTAGCATACGTTGTGGAATTCCAAATTCAAATTACAATTACATTTTGATGTATATGTAAATTCTGTAAAATTACTACGGAATCTTACAACTAAAATAAATTACACAATTATGTAATAAGTATTTGTTAAATATTTTAGAAATATCATGTAAAATTACCACCTCGATAGAATTTTACATTTCAGTAAAAAGTTACCTTTTGCCAGAAACACACGTTGTGAAATAAGAATTAAAAATTCTATAAGTTCTGTAAAATTATTACCTTAGTGTAATTTTATATTTAAAGTGGATTCACTCTAAAATACTAGTTAAAATAAGTAAGTTTTGCGAGAAACATACGTTGCGCAATTATTTAAATTTAAACGTGGATTTACACATACGTCGGTAAAATATTCTGTAAAATTACTAGCTTGAGGGAATTTTACAATTGAGGTAGATCAACTGTAAAATTGCTACACTTAAAAAAATTACTTTTTATCGACAACGTACGTTTTTATATACCAATTGAAATGTGAATTCACATTTACATAGATCTCTGTAAATTATTTTGCAAACTTTCTGTAAAATTTCCTACATACCGATGAAATTTTACATTTGAAGTAGATTAACTGTAAAATAACTACAGTCGAGGTTTTAATTTTTGCCAGTAACATATATTGTGAAATTCCAATTAAAATGTGAATTAATAATTATGTAAGTGTCTGTGAAATATTCTGTAAAATTACTACCTTCATTAAATTTTATATTTATGGTAAATTTACTGCAACGTTAAAATAAATCAGTTCTTCCGAGTAACGTACGTTCTGGAATTCCAATTCAAATGTTATTATTTTATATAATTATTTACATTTAAGTATATCAGTAACGCAAAAATAAAATTACATTAATTAACATTTTACTGCATTTTTCAGAAAATAAAAACACATTTACATAATTTACTTAAAAATTTGCTAATCATTTTTCCACACTCCATCTTTTTTCATTACACTTGCAGAAAAATATAGGTCCATTGTAATTTTTTAATTTACTAATATTGTATAAATACATTTATATTTTTATGGTATTCTTGTCAAAACAAAGAAGACTTGCAGAACTGTTGTAAACATTTACGCAAATAGTTTTCATTTGAAAACCTAGAAATTGATTTTAACGTTACTCTACCAGAAGTAATAAAATAAATGTACTTTTTATTCAACACCAAAAGGATATAAAAAAAAGTTGCTAATTATCAATCGAAGTGACCCAATTCCCGGCAAGGAAAAGTATTTCGGTCCCTCCAGTCGTCGCGTTTAATGGAATTATAATATTAAGCGAACAATAATTATTGAAATGAGGGTCCTTTACGCATAAAACGTCGATTAAATTTCGACAGCTCCACGTCCTTTCGTGGCGGAATCAATTAGAGTTGTCGCGAGAGCCGTAATTAAGTTACGGAAAGAAAATCAATTCCGAAAGTATTAAAATACAATCAAAATGCAAATGGCGGCCGTTAAAAAGATCACGCGAATCGGGCCGTTCCCGGATTCAATGAACGACAATATCAATAAAAAGTAATAGAGGATTTGTCCTTGTTGGGCTCTGCCCGCAAATCCACCCGGGATACGCCGATATTACGATCATAACGGCCGATTTAAAAATGGAATCTGCGTCGCAGCGTACCGCGGCCACCCGCTCGCTTCAACTGTTTTCCGAGAAGGATTTTTTTGGCGATGGCTCTTCTCTGTACAGCATAAATTTAATTTACACTCGTGAGTGTGATTCACATTCGTGAGTGTAACTTAAACTCATGAGTTGCCCAGAAGTGTCAACAGTAAAAACTTTGATGTTTGGCTGAACAATTTCCAGGTTTCGTTTTCGTTCATCATTAAACATGGTTTTTTATAATGTCATTTTTTTATTGTGTAATTTTGTGTTTACAAAACAATTTTTATTTAGTGTTAGATCGAATTTCAAGTTTTAATAATAAGTACCTGAATTTCTCGGAATACGATTTATGATCCTGAATATCCCAGCGCCATATTATAAAAATTTCAATTAGGACTTATGCATTATTAAGATCCGAACCGATAGATAGGACTGCATAGATTATCCCGTACCTAAGGGCATGAAAATTTAATCTGTGTTTGCATAGAAAAGCAGAAATCTACGTGAGGGGATGAGCATTCTCCCTCTTGTGTTTCAAACCACCCTTGGTACTTTCTACCATCTGAGAATGCTGTCAATACATTTTATAACTATTCCGACTGCCGAAATGTGTTACTTGAATTAAAAATGCGATTGTTTCCTGTATATGATAAGTAATTTCCAGACGGTATGATTTTTTAACAATATGTACCCGCCTAAAAGGTATTAAGCGCCACAAAGCGATCACGAAGAATAAATTATGAACGTTCCTTAAGTACCTGTTTTAATATTTTTCCACTTCAATTAGAAATTCAACATAATCGAAGATCAAAGCCAAACTTTGCCCGATCACTGTTTAAACTAAGTGGTTGTTTCCCTTCTTCGTAATCTTTTTATCTTGTTTTACCTAAGACTTTATCTTTTGAGAGCAGGGTAAAGCTTTTTCGATACGTCGGGTACAAGCTAATTGCCCTGGATTTGATCTACTCGGTTTCAGTGAATGTGTCTTCTGAAAACAGTAAATAATAGGACAGTATGATTAGGGTTGGACAGTAGATTTGTATAATATACTACTATCGAAATAAATTAAATAGATCCCAGAGTTTAGAAACCGATATTAAGAAAACGTAGAGGCGAAAAAATTTCAAATTGGGAGCATATATCACTATTACTCTATTGTGTACTAAAATTTCAGTTAGTTTCGTTATCCCATTTTTTAGTTATTAACGAAAAATACGGTTTTCTACCTACAAAATTGATACCTCTCACTTTAACTCGTCGTAATTTTTTTGTTAATTGATAATAAAATTCCAAATTTTTATTGACGATAAGTCGAACTATTGTCTTTATTACTGTGAAGGTTATTTGTCTCAAAAGCTCTTAATTTTTTTTATTTTTAAACAAAACAGGAGTCAGTGCTATCTCCGTAAATATTGCGTTCTTTAAAAAAATAAAAAAAATTACACAGGTAGTAAATTATTGTAAACAAGTCTGAAAAAAATTATTAAAATAATACAATTACAAAAGCCGTACTTACACTATACACAGAAATTAAGGGATATTAAAAAAGTCCCAAAAATTTGGATGATTTTCAAAGAGCTGTAACTTGGAAGGAAATGGTCGTAGAGAGAATTAAAAAAAAGGAAATTGAGTGTCTAGTTTTTAGATCTGAAGTTTAAAATTTTTTAGCATTAGCAGTTTTTGAGTAATCATAAGAAAATCAAAGAAAAAAAATGCAAATTATTTGCTTTTCTTTAAAAAGGACTTAAAATTTTTGGTAATTTCATCATAAAGCTCTTTTAGATAATTTAATTTTCTTTAATTTAATTGGTTCCGGAGTCCTGAGTAATAGTCGATCAAAACAAAAAAAAAACATTTTTTTAATTTGGTAATCAATTACTAGGGAAATAATGGTCGTACAGAAAAATCAAACAGGGTTTTGAAAACTGCAAAGTATTCTCTACAAGACGCAATTATTGGTTTTTGATAAAAAAAAATTTCGAATTGAAAATGTAGAAAAAAGGTAAAAAATTGCATAATTAGAGATATTTGAATAACTTGGCTTAACTTCGCAAATAATGAATAAATTAAGGATATTGACTGTAACTTGTCAGCCTTAAAGTATCCTAAAGAAACCCTGATAATTTGAAAACGCTGCGATTTGTTTTTCTTAGTGCCCGGTTTAAATTTGTGGTTTTTGTCAATGTAATAATAATAATTTTTCACTTTTATTTTTTTTAAGTTAAAAATGTTTTTTTTGGATATAATCCATATTTTCTTCATCAAAAAACGTTCATGAATCTAAAAACAATAAAAAAAATTTTTAATTATGTTTTTCAAAAAATTTTTTTAAGGTAATGTTCCGGGAATGATTACCAATTGTGTTCTGGTATTAAAAAAAATATTGGAATAAATATAATCTTGAAGATGTTGTTACATCTATGTATTTTACACCTTTATTTTTCTGCTTTCGTTTCATTACATATGAAGACATGTTAAGTCTCGTGTGTATCTCGTGTATCATTCTGATGAACAGTTTTGTGGAAACAATTAAAATGAATAAGAAAATATCCGAAAATAGAAATATGTACAATGCTGTGTTTTAATTTCTTATTTGTTGGCACTTTTTAGGTGCAAAATTTTAGTGATACATACTCATGTAACTATAAGAAGTAGTAATAATTTCAATAGTGTTTATTCCAACTGCAACTTTGATTAAATTTTGTGTTAAAAATTAACACTATTATTATTCAATAACTATCGTACCTATTAATAGTATAATCTGTGGAATATACAGGGTGTAAGAACTATGACTGCCATAACTTCAGCATGAGGTAGAGTAATCATCAGTGAACAAAAAAAAGTTGTATATTATAGTTGTAAGATTAACAGTTTTCAAAACACAGCGAGTATTAGTATTGAGGAGTTTCATCATAACGTGACAACAGCGCTTAACCTAATGTTACACAGCTGATGCACACCACGTGTGCACGCACGACACGTTCGAATCCAGTTTTCGTACACTCGCTGGAAAACACCTCAAGAAAAGGAAATAGTGGTACGCAAAAAACACTGAGACACGGTCCAATTCCAGATACCAACTGAATTGCGTAATTTTGGACAGCTTAGTACCTCGTGTTAACTGCCGCGCCGTTGTCACATTGCTCGATATGGATTTTATCGAATTTTAAATTTATTACAACGCTAATTATTTTTTAGAATTAAGCATAAACAAGTTCAAAAAGTCATAAACATTGTATTTTATGGTATTCTATGCACACAGTTATGTCAATATTCCTTAATTAATGGAACTTTTGTACATCAACTTGGAGACTTTGATTTTTTTCTCGGAAATGGTTGAGTTTAGGACCCATGTCATATAAGGTTTTTTGTTTATTTTAATGTATTCTATCGTCTGTTAAAATTAAGGCAGTCAAATTTCTAACAACCCTGTATTTATTTATCTTATTGTTAGTAGCATTTTAGTTTAAAAGATAATTTATATAGAATTTATGACGTATCAAAAATATACTCGAAACTGCTGTTGTAAAATCGACTTACATTTTGGAGTGTATCATTATAAAGTGCGTCGAATTGACTATTGTCCACAAATATCCGATACCCAGGCTTATTCTCGATTCCTCACTCCCAATCAGGACGCCGAACACGTTTCCTTTGAGCAGACTTTTATTTAACATCTACAAGGTGTCAAGTGGTGTAAATTAGGTTAAAAAGATCAATCCCTAAATCGAGTTTCCCGTCAGGTTATTGAAATTGTGTTTCCTCTCGGTTTTAAAATTTTAGGGCTGAAATTTAGAAGTCGGGTTCAATTTGTTGATGGTTTGGAGCTTGATTCATGATACGTGATGCTTTATTTTACGAAATACGCAACAAAAATAAATAGTATAAGACATTCATGACATTAAACAATGCACATTTAATGTTTTAAGAAAGTTTGTAATGTAATTAATTGCAATGTATTGTAATTAATTGTAATGTAATTAAAATATTTTAAGGTCCCAATAAAATCAAGAGGACTTAAGTCAGGTGAACGTGGTGGTTAATGATCGAGTCGATTTGGTAATCTAATAGCATCAAGCAGAAAGTTACTGCTCAAACCAATCTTTGTGCAAAAACGTATTTTACTTTGCATCACTGACATTTCAGAATAATTGTTTGCTATTTTAGATTATCTGGTACAGCTTTTAAACTGCATCTGCGGTATTTATGGCAGTTTTCTTACAGTACTGGTGAATGTTGACGGAGTAATAATAATAATGTTTATTAAATTGCGTGATTTCTGTGCGTGCTATTTCTATTTAACTACGACAGAGGGCAAAGGCAGCTAAAGAGTAGGACTCATAGCATTTTTACTTTAATTATGGGGACTTTCCGGCATCAATCGCTGTCTAAGTCTTTCTGGGAGGGAGAGGAGCCTCGTCATTTCGAGTCTTAACCAAATTATCCTCGTCGCTCTCATGTAGATTTATAACTATCATTAAGAAAACAACCTTAATGAAAGTTATTTTCTTCTTTATCCTCCCCAAATCAATCAGCTGGTTTCTATCCAGGTGTCGTCATAGCAACACTGAGACACATTAAAAGTATTCCATTTAGAAAATTGTAGGCACACCCGCGGGGCCTTGCGTCGTCGGTAAGGGGACCGGCATTCGGTTTTTGAGGTTAGAATGTAGGGTATTTGGTCTCGAGTAGCGCCTTAAAGAGGGTTTTAATAAGCAGCGGCCAAATTTCTATAATTTTGAAGATAAAAGTGAAAGGAAAAATGTCCAGGTTGTTGAGAGAAAATATACAGGACGAAAATTATTACATAAATGTCAAATTGTCCCTAGAAAAAGTACAGTGTTCTAGTAAGAAGTTTATAATAAAAAAATGCTTATTTCAAACGACTGTGTCTGCTTTAAAATTTTCCTCCATACGTTACAAATCGACCTGTATACAATAACTACAACTATACAATGCTACACAACTACAACTACAATAACTACATCTATACAATAACGAAAGCTATATAATAACTACAATTATGTACAATAACTATAACTACAATAACTAAAACTATGTACAATACAATACAACTACAACTGCATACTACATACAACATACATTCAACATACAACTACATACAAAAAAATAACTACAACTACTATAATAACTACAACTATGTTCGAGGAATACTGAATAGAACGTGACATTGGCTTAAACGTTATCATTGAGAACAGGATATCATCATTACAAATAAGTTTAAATCATCATTTTAAAGACAAAAAATTTGAAGAAAAATGTCCAGGTTGTTGAGAGTGAATATACAGGATAGTCATGAAAATTATTACATAAATCTTAAATTGTTCTCACAAGTTACTCTGTAGCAACGTTGATTCTATGGCGAAGCTCGTCAATAGTATCATTTTAGTTGCATGTACTCATGGATTTCAGGTATTCTATAAGAAGTCTGGTGAAATAAAAAAAAATTCTGCAACTTTTTAATTAATAAGTTCTTGTAAGAAATTTATAAAATAAAATGCTTATTTCGGACCACTGTCTCTATTTTAAAATTTTCCTCCGTACGTTATAAATCAACCTACAATTACAATAACCATAACTACTATACAATAACTACAATAACTACAACTACAACAACTACAACTATGTACAACTACATCCTACATACAATACAACATACAACATACAACTACAACTACTACATCATCTACAACTATGTTCGAGGAATATTGAATAGAATGTGGCATTGGCTTAAAAATGTCCAGGTTGTTGAGAGAGATGAAAATTATTACATAAATGTTAAATTGTTCTGTAGCAACGTTGATTCGATGGCGAGGCTCGTCAATAGTATTATTTCAGTACCATGTATTTCAGGTATCCTATAAGAAGTCCACTGAAATAAAAATACATTTGCTGCAACTTTTTAATGAATGAGTTCTTGTCGGAAATTTATAAAATAAAATGCTTATTTCGAACCTCTGTTTCTACTTTAAAATTTTCCTCCGTACGCTATAAATCATCCTGTATACAATAACTACAACTACAAGTACAATAACTACAACTTTGTACAATACAACTTACAATAACTATAATTACAATACAATTACAACTACATACAATATAATAACCACAACTACATACAACTACATACAACTACATACAACTACATACAACTTCATACAACTGCAATGAATATTAGGTATTTGTTTTGATATTGCACTAGGTTGCATTCGGTGGAGAAAATTTGGGAATAGATGCGTCTGAAAAATATAGTCAATATCGTAAAAAAAATATGTAAAATCCTTATAGTTTCCGAGGAAAAATTATTGAAGTTGTAGTATTTTCAGTCATTACATCGCTGGGCTACTGTAGTTCCTAGCGTCCCTAGTATTAACGCTTTTGCGATAGTGTTTACTTTAGTTTTTCGAGTGTCAAAAATGGCTACGTGTACTCAGAGTAAGACAACGTTTATGTTAGTTCATAGAAACTGGGTAAGACGGGCCCCACGTCGGCGGACAAAATTTTGACAGTTGTTGTAACATCGGGTATGTCACATTATTTTATTATTTGAAACCACAAATTAATTTTATTAAGCAGTTGAATTTGCTGATATAAAATTGGTGTTACAAAATGTTATTTATTTCTTTTCTTGGGAAAGAAATTCTTCCAATTTTTTGTCCGTTCCGTTCACAGTTTGGTTAAAAGGTGAAACAAAAAATTAATAATCTAAAAGTTTTATTGACTGTTTTTTTTGCCGGTCAAAATAAGTTGTTTCTTAACTGTCACACTTACGCATCTAAAAGTCAGTTTTTGTTTCAGTGTTACTGGATTGTTGTGGGTAAAATTGTGGTAATCGAGTGGACAGGAGTTTTATTTAGTTTTCTTTTTAACATTAATTTGTAGTTCGACTAAAAACCTTAAAAAAAAATAGGAAAACTCTAATTCGCATGTAGTTCTTTGCTAATAAAAAATAATGAAATTACTGATGCAGCAGATTTCGAAGCAATCCGCGGAACAAAATCGCAGCGATTCCAGCCCCGCGCCTGCTGAGATATAACTTCGGTTTTTGGCATTCTAATACGGGATCTGCATATTCATACGGCCGAGTGAAACCCGAACAAGGACCCGTCGATGCCTGCATCGGCGCTAGAGGAGGACGGATAAAAAGTATGGATCATTTCGATGCCACTGTTCCTAATCCACTGTCCTGCAGCGGCGGGATCCTGCTGCTGAGGTCTGTTCGAAATATAGAAGCTTAACTCCTTGCCGTTCCGTTCACTGCATGTAAATCGCCCTGGTGGCGTCTTCCTCGCTCCCCAATAACTCGCTAGGGAGGGACAGAGAGGGAAGACGAAGTGACGTAGCACCAGCGGCGATTTTAAAGAACGTCACGTCAAGTATGTGTGTGTATGTACGTGGCGTTTGATATCTCTGATTGCGCAGGCAGATCTGAAATTCGGGATATTTTTATGTGACGTGTAATTTGCCTCTCTTCAAGTAGTTAATCTTTCGCGAAATTAGGTATTTTTTTGCTTAATCTGGCCCCGGTTTCAGTAAGCTCGGTTTAATAACGGCGTACGGTTCACGAAAAAACAGGCGAAATGACAAATTTTGTACCCCACTTTTAACAGAGGATATGGCCGTCTCTTTCCATCATTCAGAATGCTCATGTTTCTAATTATTGGTAGTAGAGTTGTTTAATTATATTATAAATATCCACGGGTTTTATTACGGTTCTTATAATAGACCAGGTGGGATCTGTTTCAAAACACCCATGTGTGGATGTTTTATATAGTAACGCTAATTTTTGCATTAATGACTCTAAAATGATATAACAAAACATAATTTCACTATGCGCGAGCTTCAAAACATGTGCTAAACTTATTATTAAACAAGTAGTGAAAAAATTGGAAAAAATTCCATTTTTTTTCTCTTTTTTTCAACACACTTCAAAAACTGTTCATTTTAAAGAAAAATTGAAAAGGAAAAAAAGATTTGTAATTAAATTTTACACATGATATACCTATTTTCAAATAAAAATACAACATAATTATTGCCAATATAGCAGAAACAACAAAAAAAAAATGTGAAAAAAATTACAATATTTTTGCGATTTTTTTAAAAGTATTTATATCACAGGTAGGATCTTCATACTTGACCAAAAAAATCTTTTTTATATAATAAAACATCCCACCAATTTTCGTTAAAATTGGTCCGATAGTTTTCGAGTAATACTTTTTCCAATTCTGATTTTTGAAAAAAAATAGAAATTTTTGCAAATTTAAACTGAACCTAAATTAAGGTTTCTAGATACTTGAAAATTTTATCACAGAAAAAAGGCCACTCAAACTTTAAAAAGCGCAAAAATTACGCATATATTTAAACAATTACCACTGCTCCCCTAATTAACGGATTTCAATTTTTCTGGACGCATTTTAAAGTTTGAGTGACCTTTTTTATGTGATAAAATTTTCAAGTATCTATAGGTCTTAATTTAGGCTGTTTTTTTTTTTGAAAAATCTGGATTGCAAAATTATTACTCGAAAACTACCGGACCGACTTTAACGAAAATTGGTGTGATGTTTTATTATATGAAAAAGATTTTTTTGGCCTAAGTACTTTTAAAAAAATTGCAAAAATATTGTATTTTTTTCACTTTTTTTTTTGTTGTTTTTGCTGTATTTGCAATAATTATGTTGTATTTTTTTATTTGAAAATAGGTATATCATATATAACATTTAATTACGAATCTTTTTTTCCTCTTCAATTTTTCTCTAAAATGAATAGTTTTTGAACTGTGTTGAAAAAAGACAGACAAAAAATGGAAATTTTTCCAATTTTTTCACTATTTGTTTAATAATAAGTTTAGCACACTATTACATAGTGAAATTATGATAGATAAAACATATACACCAAAACACATCCCGCCTGGTCTAGGTCTAATTGTTTGTAAATTGTGCTGCAAAAATTTAAATAGTGGATCATAATATGCATAACATTGTACGCAAAACAAATTATTTGCACAACAAATGCACCAAATGTTGAAGACATAATTAAGATAACATAAGCCAGACAACACAAGCAGAGCTTCTATCTAATTTCTTTTGTTGCTACTACAATCTTGTGATGGTCCCGTTTCCTGCAGGTAGGAAAAATGACCTCGAATGGGGCAGGGTCGAGCGGGACTATCGCTCTTTACCCAGCCAGAAATAGGCAAGCTTCTCTATGAATTTGGGCAACTTCTGGGGGCTTATTTTATCCCTGGGACTGCAAGATTACACGACGCCTGGGTTGATGAGGCGCTAGGACTGAGGTCTAGGGAACAATGTGCTCGCAAAAATTTGATTAATTAAAAAATGATTTTATTGATAAAATACAGGGTGCGGCATTAGTGTGTCGAAGTATGATATTTCCTTTATTATAGAAGATATCGAAAAAAGTTATTTACAAAAATTGTAGCCATCTTAAAGCTGCACATTTTAACATTATTTTCGTATATACAGAGTGTTACGTATTACTAGGGTGAACCAAACATACTATTTTTTAATTATAATATATTATTTTAAATTTAGATTAAGCTCATCTCTCATTAAGCTCTCATACAGGGTATTTCAAAAGTTATGGTCAATTGTATACGAGAATCATTCCCATTTCAGCGTCCTGTATACCCTAAACAGAACAATTTAACAATAATTTTTTGCAAGCATAACTTTTTGATATTGGTAGGGTTTTACGAGAAAGTGCTATTTCTTTATTATTGCAACAGTTGAATAGGTATAGGGCAAGCCAAAACTCGAGCACATAATTTTCTCAATTTTTTTAAATGAATCACCCGGTATTTTATTTTAAAAACTTAAAATGCACTTTATGTTCTTTCATTTTTATAAAGCATTCCCTATAGCTAAAATCATAAATTTCTAAGATATTTACTATTTAATAACAACATTTTTTTTTTGGAATTCCTATTATAACAATAAACAATACAAAATTTCACAGAAGTTTGTTAAATGACAAGCTAGTAATTATTACTGAATAATGTCTATCTGGCATTTGCCTACTGCCAACTTGTTATAATGGGATTTTTTTAAAACTCTCTTTTCGTTGTTAAATAGTAAATATATCAGAATTTAATGATTTTAGCTATAGGGAATACTTTATAATAATGAAAGAACAGAAAATGTATTTACAGTTTTTAAAAATTCAGGCTCTATCTCTCAAAAATAGTTTTTTAGTTGAGAAGAAACTGTTTAACTATTCTGCTTACAGCTGTAATAAAACCCTTTTATAGATTATTTTTTTAAAGTTCGTTGTGATATTATTTACCTTAAAAAGCTAAAATAATTTATAATTTAGTCACATAGTCTATTTAAATGATAATATTATAGAACATTAATAGTGCAATCAATATATTATACTAAAGCTTTACCAATTGACCGATAAGTGCTTATCACTAGTTTAGATAAGTGCTTAGCATTATAACAAACAAGGAAGCAGCTATTAAGCTTTAAACTTTTATAGAAGTTTCATTTACCACGTTTATAAGTCTCTAATAAAGCCTTTATAAAATTGTCGTATAATTTTACTATTAGAATGTTCTAACAGCTTTTTTACATACAAAAATTGCTATAGGAGCAAATTAACACCTTATTAAAAATCTAAAAAGATACATTTGCTGCTATTAAAAAACAATTATATAACTTTGAGTGATGTAATAGTAGCATTTGTGTTAGTTGGGCGGCTTCATAACTCGTAAAAAAGTGTTACAGATTTTTTTGTAAGTACTCGCCACGACACAATACATGTATTTCAGTAGTTCCAAAACTGTTTTAAACACATTTTTAATTACCTTTTTTCTTTATTACCTTAAACTTCCGATACAAGTTTGTGACATCAGTTAACTCAGTTTTTGCTCCTTTTTCACCCCTTTAAATTTTTGACATAATTTCATTAACACCCTGTATATTTAGGCTATTTAAACAACAAACGCAACGATACACATTACGTTATAAATTTCCCGAAAAAATTTACGCATTGCCATGTATCACAAACGGCGACATCACGCTGATGACGTCCCGCATAAAAAATAAAAAGCAACAAAGGGAATCGACGGCTTAATAAGGATAACGATCTCTATCGGCACTGCGAATGGGTTATTCCGTACCTTCCGAATGGCTCAAATGGCATCATGCATAGATATTGACCATCAATATCAAATACGCGCCCCCATGGGTCTGGATTAGTCCAGATTTGTTACACAAGCGATATATTCAGGCTTCCCGGACCTACGAGGCTCGTCAGGCCGGTGACGACACGGAGAAGGCATGTTTTGTAGAAAAAATTTCAAGCCAAATTGATTTGCGAATGATCTATCGCAGAGAAAAGAAGAAAATCATTTTCATTTTAGACAAAATTGGAAGAGGAAAAAAGTTTTGTAATTAAATTTTGATCAAGATAGAGTTAGTTGCAATTCGAAAAACTAATTATTGTAATTGCAAAAATCGGAAAAGTCATTTAATAAATTGCAAAAAATGCTAGTTTATTTGTCAATTTTTATCAGACACTTGAATAGTACCTAGGATCTTCATACTTTTCCCAATTAAACTTCTTAGTGCATAGAATCATCACACCAAATTTCACCCAACTCGGTTCTATATTTTTTATATAATAATTGTTTAAAATTATTTGTTTAAATTAAAAAATTTTTAAAATCAAATTTCTAAAAATCTAAAGCCTTTGAATACTTGAAAATTTCACCACAAAAAGAAGAGCTCTCAAGCTTTAAAATGATTTTTGAAAAATTCAAATCGGACGATTAGGTGAGCCGCGGTGATTGTTTAAACATTTTCGCAATTTTCACGTTTTAAGCAATTACAATAATTTAATTTTTTTTCAATTTTTTTTATTTTAAAATATGGTTTGAAAGTACTCGGAAAGACGAGTATTTAAAATAAACCTGATGATCCGCTCATTATTTTCGGAGTTATAGCCCGTTAAAGTTATCCCTTATTTACAGCAAAACTATAAGGGTATAAGGGCTGTTTTTGAACTAATAGGTTTGTTATTCCGAGTACTTTCCAGATATAAATTTTCAAAATTTGCAATCACGGGCGTCCCATTTAAAATGTCACTCAAAGATATTCAAGACCGCGTGAAATCAATGAGGTATCAGTGGTGGGGGGAGCAAACAAACAGCTACTCCGATCTGAATTCTCGAGTTCAAAACTGCGACGATCGGAAAAATGTCACTTATCTAGGTTTCTAATGGACCAATTTCGATGATTTTTTTTTAAATCGATGTCTCGCAACTTTAAAAATTCAATTATCATATTTTCCACTACCTTTTATTATTAATTATTGGACTTTTGACATGCCGATAAACAGTTACTTTAAAAAATGATTAATTTATTATGTTTATTTATTTACTATGTTAATATTCACGACCAAAATTTTGCATGTTGCACCAGGTAATACTAGTAAGTTTGTTTAAATATTATAAAATTGTTTAAACAAGAATTATGTATTTTAATTAATAAATTGTGAATAATTATAATTTTAATTTTTTCATTTACTTTTAAAATATTTATCTAAAATTTATTTTTTATTTATATAAAAAAAGTATAAGAATCTTTTGGATACTTCAATAAACAGTACACACTTTTCATGATTTTTCAAATTTTAAACTATTTATTCAAATTTTTATTTACATTTAATCCAATCTAATTCTTTTACTAGTTGGTGATTTTCCACATGCCTCATCAGTATTATCACCATCTATTTCGTCGTCGATTTCCTCGTTCTGCAACTGCAAAATATCATTTTCTAACAACTCTGAAATCTGATTGTCGAGTTCACTTGCACTTTCTTCTGACATGTCTTCTTCAAAATCGATTTCGAACTCGTCTACTTCCACTGTTTTGTAAGCATTTTTACACATTTGCCCTTGGCAAAGGGTGCAATACTCGGAGCATTTTTGAACTCGAGAATTCAGATCGAAGTAGCTATGTGTTTGCTCCCCCCACCACTGATGCGTCTTGAATATCTTTGAGTGACATTTTAAATTGGACGCCCGTGATTGCAAATTTTGAAAATTTATATATATGGGAATTTTTCAAAAACCATTTTAAAGCTTGAGAGCTCTTCTTTTTGTGGCGAAATTTTCAAGTATTCAAAGGCTTTAGATTTTTAGAAATTTGATTTTGAAAATTTTTTAATTTAAAAAAAATGTAAACAATTAGGTGTTATGTAAAAACTATCGAACCCAATTGGATGAAATTAGGTGTGATGATTCTATGCACTAAGGAGTTTAATTGGGAAAAGTATGAAGATCCCAGGTACTATTCTAGTGTCTGAAAAAAATTGACAAATAAACTAGCATTTTTTGCAATTTTTTAAATGATTTTTCCGATTTTTGCAATAACAATAATTATTTTTTCGAATTGCAACTAACTCTATCTTGATCAACATTTAATTACAAAACTTTTTTCCTCTTTCATTTTTGTCTAAAATGAATAGTTGCTAAGTTGTTTTTTGCTATTTTTTTTATACTTTTTTGCAATAACAATTAAGCCCACGTTTTTTTATTTGCATAAAAAATTATCATTTCTGATGTTATTTAGAAGCCGTAAAAGCAAAAATCTCCGATCATATGCGTTTTACCCAAGGATACCCTTTTTAAAACAGATACCGCCTGGACTACTTAGGAACTGAATGAAAACAAAGTAAATATTTCCAAATACTGCTCAAATCAATATACAGGGTGATTCACAAATGGTGACCAAAAATGAAACTTCGTATTTTTTGGGGAATTTTAAGGGGAGTCTTTCCGATAAAGTTTTTATATAGGACGCTTTGTTAAAAAGATGCAGGGTGTTAAACTTCAAAAAATATTTTAAATTTTTTAAATAATTTAAAAATTAGTAAGTGAAATTATTTGAAATAGGGCACATTGTAAACATTGTACAAAATCTGAGGGCTTTTCCTAAAATTTACCTGCTCCAGTGGTGGAGATACACAGGGTATTGGTTGCATATTTTTCTAAATAAAATAGTACGCCACTGCTTTACGGTAACAACCATGACATTTTCGGATTCGCCTTTCAATTTTCTACAAATTACTACTCTCTTATGTATCTCGAAAAAAGCCTGAGTTTCGAGTAAAACTTAAAAAACCAACTCGGAAGCAACCTGTCGCCTGCGGGCATAGTCATCCCTGTATCTCCCTTGGTACATAAATAACTATCCTTCTAAAAGTTTGATGTTCTATTAATACATTAATTAAATATAAAAGAAAGTTATCTTGCGAAACAATCCTAAGTAAATTTGGAAAGAAAATCATCTCTTTGTAACATCTGTATTTCGACTTCAAGATTATCTGATCGTCTGTACCACGATATTTATATATACTCTGTATAAAATAATTACTTGAACGGAGTTGGTATTTTTCAATACAACTTTCGATCATCGCTCATCCGCACGACAAACGCCACAGAATTCTTTAATACATATTCCATTTATCTTTTCACTACCGAAGGACACAAAGGAGGAGAATAATTGCGGACAACTTATTTAATGATCGGACGTCCTCTAAACAGAAAGAAGCTCAATTTTGTCGAACAAAAGAACAAGAAAACAATATAATACATTGTCGGCTGTCACTCCGCAGATAGAGCAAATCAATTTGGCGAATTTACCGACGAAAATGACAAGATATATTAGCTATGGGAATAAGCGCAACATTAGACATATTGTGGAGGAAACCCGGACGGTTTTTTTTTCTTGAAAAGCTCTCTCCAATTTATCACTTAGCAGAATCGATACGACATCGAATAGCAAGAGAACGGGATATGTGTGTCTAGCATACACAAATACAGGATGAAAGAAGATATGATTTGCATTACCTCCTAAACTAAATCGTAGATCTTAAACATACTGAACAGTTGTTACCTAAAATAGTTATTATTATGCCAAGGGACTAAAAAGCAGTTAGTAATTTCGTTAGCTGACATTTAATCACCTGAAAGATTAAAAGAAACTTATGTCTAGTGTTATTTTTACTAAGAATTACTTGTATTAGAGTTATATCTATTGTAAAGTATAAAAATTTTATATTTTTGCATGTCAGATATGCATGTTACGGAAAATATAAAAAATTACACTGGACTAAAATGAATTTTTTAATGCTGACGTTTAGTTTCTCTGCTGTTCTTTTTTTTCACAAGGATAATGAAAAGTTGGTGTTAATACAGGACTAAAGACTAAAAGATACAGGATTAAAGTTTAAAAGGTACATTAGATCTTTGTTATGGTGCTGATGTTCTTCAGAATGAATGGCCTGTATATATTTCAGGATGTTCTAGTTTCAAAAACTGTGCAATCTTATTAGGAATCATAGAAAGGGTATTCTTGCCGATTGGTTGGTTGTAACATCTACCTGCTTGATAGCGTCACTACCTTTATTAGCAGATATGTGTTATCGGGTGCCTGAACGAGAAAATCGTTGACTTCTTCTCTTGTAAAAACGTTTGACTTTTTAGGTGTATAGCCGTCATTCTTACGTTTCAAAAATGCTCTCAGCTTGGGGTATTTTGATATATCCACGTTCTTCTCTATGAAAATAGTTGACTTAATCATTGAGTATCCACTCCACAAACTCGTCGGTGACTTTAAAGTTCTTGACTTCTCTGAAATATGCTAGCAGTGATATTTCAGAAACACCAGTATTTTTGTGTTCTGGCACCATTCTTTGAAATGTCTGCATGCTCGTTCGTAGCGCGCTTTCGACTTCTCGGGCAATAAAAATTCGCAGGCAGCATTTGCTGCACTTTGTATTTGAAAATCACTCATTTAGAAATAATAATTCAAAACCAGCAAAATTGCGCAACTTTTATGTAGCTTTTTTCATAAACACCTTAGAAACGACAAAATCAAAACAATTAAGGCGACTTTGCAAGATTTTGAGTAATGTCAAAATGAATTGATAAAAAATGTCAAAAAATAAAACCTAATCTTTATTTCATGAACCATAAACAACTGTGGGAGCAGATAAAATGTTATATATACACCACGCAGCAGTTAAGTGTAATTTACCAGTCTCGGACTCTATTCGGACTCGCTCCGCTCGGGCGCAAAATCGTCCTCGACTGGTAAATAATACTTACCTCCTTTATGGTGTAAATATGTTAACTATTACACTATTTAACAAGAGAAACAAAAATAGTAAAAGGCCCGTCAAATAAATTTCTGAAATGTCAACTTCTTACTCTTCATACCAGCTGAAAGAAAAACATATTTTTGACATACTTTGAATGACATCTACCTACTTTCTCTAAGCCTCTGGGATATTGTATACGACTTATTGAGATCGACTTGAAATACAGTTATGAAAAATATTGCGACAACTTGACACGTCATATTATAAAATTTTATTACCTCCACACCCACAATAATTTAATATCCAGACGTCAATACGATCAGGACTGTGCCCCGCGTATTATTTTCGTAGCGCAATAGCAAAATAACGTTTTATACCAGCGTTCCGTCGTTATTTTACGTCCTTAAGGAACTTTAAAGACCGTACAATAACCAATCCTGATAATAAACATAAAATAAACCGACAATAAACATCTACGTAGCGACAGAATCGTAAAAAATCATAAAATCAAACCGCGAAACCGCAGGCATCACCCATCGCTGGAGCGAGGGACACACGTCAATTCGACAAGGTAATAACTGTAAATGTAAATCTGTCTTTGACCGGATTGTTTCAAATGCTGTTGTTCTTTAATCTTTACAATAAATGCACTCCTGGACAAAGTTAATGGTAGCAGAACGCAATGGATGGTAGTATTGGAATATTAACAGCGTGTGTTGCCTCCTCTACTTCTAATCCCTGCATTTATACGCCTAGGCATACTTCTAATCAAATTTTGAATGACATCCTGTGTAATATTTTCCCACTCTGTAAGAACTGCATTTTCGAGTTCTCTCAGGTTGGCAGGTGCAGGTATATGACATCTTGCATTTCTTTTAACCATGTCCCAGAGATGTTCTATCGGATTCATGTCCGGACTTTTTGGTGGCCACTCAATAAACGGTATATGAACGTCATTGAAGTAATTCGGTACTTCTCCAGCAATGTGAGGTCGAATATTGTTGTAAGCACGCAAACAACAATAAATACGTTAACCTGAAAAAAAGAAAACAATAATTAATCTCGGTTTTCAACAGACTTTATCACAATTAATGATTAAGAGTACCGCTTAACTCAAAAACGTCACTTTACAATTGTCAAACAAATTCAGTTTGTTTATAGAATTGTCAAAAAAGGTCCAAAGCCTACTATTTATATTCTTGGTAGACACAAAATAATTTAATTTTGTCGAGGAGTGTATAAATGTTTATTCATTTATTGTAAGTTCACGACCAGTATTATTAGCTGTCATCTAAATAATACTTTGGTTCACACAAATGACGAAAATGATTCTGTACTTTGTATTTTTTATTCCATAAGGAACGTAAATTTGCAGAAAAATATTATTCGCACACATACGAAAATAGTACAACCTTGAAAAACTATAAACGGCGTTCAACTTTTTAACTGAAGAGAGGGGGCTAGCATCCGTTTCATTTGTAAGCATTCGGAACATGATAGGATTCTGATTAAATTTAAACTGTTCACTGTTTAATTTTGTACACACGTATATAAAGAGTTACAAGATGTCCTCGTGACTAGGCCACTGCTACTGTAAGATTGTGACGTGAATATGTCCAGTTGACGGGTGGCCGCTGCTACAAGTGTAAAACGCGGTTCCGGGGCGCTTTCCGAACGTTTCGAATCACCCCCCGATCGCCCGCTGCGCCGCGGATACGCTGAAGTTTGAAATATCTCTCCCAATATTTTCGCATGCATATCAAAAGGGCCATAAACCAAGTGGCTTTATATTTTATTGTGCATATCAGACTGTTTTTAATGGTTGTATCCAATACTCGAAATGGCTTTCTTTATTTCTCATGTCTTTTATCCAAATCGGGGCCCCCTCCTGATGCGCCGCGATATATTTGTTTTGGATATTCCCCGGTTATTTGCATATTGCTATTGTCGCAGTTATTAGGTACAGTTTTTATGTCGACAGATCCCATTGAACTGAATTTATCGTACACTTTATATATCTCCTCAGATTTTCCTCTCTGAACAGTTGCGGATTGTTTACTTCTATTTTTTATCCATTATCTTGTCGAAAGTGACAATTTCAAAATAATTCCTATTGCAAGAAAATTATGTTTTTATTTTGGAAAAGTTATTTATTACAAGCTGTTTATTAAGTGTTGTTGGTGTAATTCAAAGCTTGCTGGGACATTATAGCCGACTTTACTTTGACAGGTGAAAAAAAAAGCCAACGATTGAAATGGACATGGTTTGAATTAATAACAAAAGTAGGTATCACAAACTTATGCGCGAACAGTGCTATAGCAAAAAACGTGTTTTGGTTGATTGTAGGTAGGTACATATTTTTATGTAGATTTGGTAGGTACACCCGATCACAGCGGCTATGTAGGTATTGTTTTGGACNCCAACGATTGAAATGGGCATGGTTTGAATTAATAACAAAAGTAGGTATCACAAACTTATGCGCGAACAGTGCTATAGCAAAAAATGTGTTTTGGTTGATTGTAGGTACATGGTTTTATGTAGATTTGGTAGGTACACCCGATCACAGCGGCTATGTAGGTATTGTTTTGAAGACGACAGTTATCGAATGTAATGGTGCCTCATATCATTGTGACAGTTACAAATACCATAACTTTACATTGCGATGGTGTTGTGTTTAAATGAGAAACAAATAATTGAAATCCTAATTATGGTTGGATACGGAGATAGGATCCGTAGTTATGATGAAGTATGTCAATTATTCAATGCCAAGTATCCAGAACAACCAATACCTCCATCAACAATATGCAGATTAGTACGCAAATTTGAAGACGCTGGACATGTTAGAGATCTGTCTAGATCTGGAAGGCCAACGACAGTGACAGAAAATGATAGGCGAAATGTTATTTTTAGCTGTCACTGAAAATCCACACACTGCCGTTAGTCGTATCGCCGAAAACGCCAACATATCAATACGTATAAACCTACCTACAATCAACCAAAACACAAAACATCCACAAATTTCCATTTTTTGCTGTGGCACTGTTCTCGCATCATTTTATGAAACCTACTTTTGTTGTTATTTTAAACCATGTTCATTCCAGTCATTGGCTTTTTTTTCACTCCTGTCAAAGTAAAGTATGCCAAACCCTATATCAACGTATTTCCCTTCAAAAAGACTATCCATTTATGCTTAAAAAATTAGGTAGTGCTATTAAAAAAAAATGTCGATGACGTCATAGGTTAATGAAACACAGCTAAAAAAATGTTTAAGCAACGTGACAAAATGACAATTCCTATTTACTAATTGACGTGTTTCAGCGTTTTTGTGAAAACGCAACACATAATAAAATACGAATTTTTTGCGTTACTTCTGGGACACACTGTATACAGTGAGCGGCAAAAGTATGGAATATATTTATTTAAAAATCAGATGTTCGTTATTTGAAAAATCGCTTGGACCCGTCGAATTATATTTTTAGTTGCGCATTTTCTGAAGCTATTTTTGTTTATACAGGGTGGCCCAAAAAAAGTTATGAAATCAAGGCCAACTTTTTTAAATGGAAACCCCTCTTTTTTGTATTTTTATTCAATTCCACATGGAATTCTATTTTTTGGAAAATGGAAATGAAATGGAAAATTTTCAAAAATTACTCTCGAGACGTAAGGACTGTAACGTCAAAGTCAGTGAGAACTGGAGTACTTTCTGCTAAATACATTTTGTGTTTTTGTATTTTGTGTTTACAAAAAAAAAACATGAAACGGTGCTAAAAATTTGCAAAATAACCTGGCTCGTAATTTAAATAGTGACATTTAACATAATCATATGTTATTACAATAAAATTATGCGTTTTTAATTAAATTATACCTAAATACCTCACTTATATTTTTTACATTCAAGTCATTGCGTCCTAATGATCAAAATAAATCACCGAACCACTTATTTCTTATGGATTTTTCTGATTTGAAGCAACTTTCTGTGAACCACACAAATCTAAGATGGAGAAGTAAACGTGGTTTTATTTTAAAACCAGCAGGCTAAATCTAAGGGTAATTTTTGAAAATTTTCCATATTTTATATTCAGACGCCATTATCTCGAAAACGGTTAAAGATAGGTAATAGGTTATGTTACATAAAAATGATCAGAATTCCATGGAGAATTGAATAAAAATACAAGAAAGTTGGGTTTCCATTTAAAACAGTTGGTCTTGATTTCATAACTTTTTTTGGGCCACCCTGTATAAATGAAAATTGCTTCAGAAAATGCGCAACTAAAAATATAATTCGACGGGTCCAAGCGATTTTTCAAATAACGAACATCTGATTTTTAAATAAATATATTCCATACTTTCGCCGCTTACTGTACATACAGGGTAGCCCATCGAAAACGCACCGCAAGGTAAAACAGGGTAGTAATGAACTTTTCGGCAAAATCCAAAAACAGGTAAAGTTTGCTTCTGAGGGGGACCACTTTTGGAGCAAAAAGCATAGCAAACTCTTCAACCCCCTAAGTGGGGGTGCCATAACCCAAATTTTTTTAAATGGGAATGGGGGTCAAGTGGGGGGTCATTAGAAAGGGCTTTTAATTCTCTATACATCGATTCTTACTTTTTGAAAATCGATCCATTATTTTAGAAAATATGCAGCTTTGAAAATACGAACAATATTTTTGACGAGAAATGCGAAAATCGATTTAATTTTACTTCAAAACTTACGGTATTAGCTTGGTAAATTCCTTCAAAAGAATTCGCTGTTTTTTTTTCTGATTTGCGAATTCTTTAGCCTGATTTTGGTGAGCAAAAAATTGTCCGCTTTTTGTTTCGTATTTAGATAGGCCACAAGAAGTTGCTAGATAACTGTCTTGTGACTTGTAGTTGAAGAGTACCAATACTGCCGAGTCTTTTAAATTGATTAATTATGGTGTACTCAATTCCAGAAAGAGTAGAAATTATTGAGCTTTTTTTCAAAAACAATGAATGCGGAAATCGGGTCGCCGAACTGTTCAACCAACGGCATCCTGAGAAACATGCGTCTGGAAAAATTGTTCGCGAATTGGTGGCCAAATTTCGCGAAACTGGCTCCGTTCATAACAAAAAGAGGCAGGTTGAAAATCCGGTACTAAATGAACCTACGGAAATAGCGGTATTGGGGCAAGTGGCAATGGATAGTACGCTGAGTACAATGCAATTGGCTACTGCGACAGGAGTGAGTCGTACAAGTGTCCAACGAATATTAAAAAAATACAAATTCCATCCTTATAAGATTCGGCTAGTGCAAGAGCTAAATGAAGACGATTTTGATCGTCGTTTGCAATTTTGCGAAATAATGACTGAACGAGCGATAAACGATAATTTCCTCTTTAATGTGTGTTTTTCGGACGAGTGTACGTTCTTCTTGAATGGTTTAGTGAATCGCCATAATTGTCGTTACTGGGCTGATACCAATCCAAGGATTTTCCATGAGACACACTCCCAACACCCCCAGAAGTTGAATGTATGGGCAGGTATTTTTGGAAATTCCATTGTAGGTCCTTTTTTCCTTCCTGGAAATTTGACAGGCGATATGTACTTGGATTTACTACAAAATGTCATCGACCCAGCTCTAACAAATATCATAGAGGACGACCCTGCTTACAATGAACACGAACTGATTTTCCAGCAAGACGGAGCTCCTCCACATTACTCGCTCAATGTGCGCAATTACCTAAATGAGACGTTTCCAGGACGCTGGATAGGACGAAGAGGTGCAATTGAGTGGCCCCCTCGGTCACCCGACTTAAATCCTTTAGATTTCTTTCTCTGGGGGCACATTAAAAGCAAAGTTTACAGCACTCCACCTGATACCTTGGAAGATCTGCGAGGACGAATCATTAATGTATGTCGCGAAGTAACACCGCAAGTGCTCCAGAATGTTCGACAACGGTTTGAAGACAACCTGTATCATTGTATGCAAGTTGGCGGACAACATTTTCAGCATTTACTTGACTAATACCGTAAGTTTTGAAGTAAAATTAAATCGATTTTCGCATTTCTCGTCAAAAATATTGTTCGTATTTTCAAAGCTGCATATTTTCTAAAATAATGAATCGATTTTCAAAAAGTAAGAATCGATGTATAGAGAATTAAAAGCCCTTTCTAATGACCCCCCACTTGACCCCCATTCCCATTTGAAAAAATTTAGGGGATAGCACCCCCACTTAGGGGGTTGAAGATTTTGGTATGCTTTTTGAGCCAAAAGTTGTCCCCCTCAGAAACAAATTTGACCTGTTTTTGGATTTTGCCGAAAAGTTCTTTACTACCCTGTAATGCCTTGCGGTACGTTTTCGATGGGCTACCCTGTATATGGATACCTGTATGCATTTATTGTGCATACATGATTAAATCACAAGAAAACATTATTTAGTAGAGATTATAAACAATAACTGTCACGCTTATAAATACCACTTTGTTTAGAATAGACTTAATTGTTACATGTATTCAGATAAAGAAGATATCTTTAATAAGATAAGTGTTATCATTTATCATTTTTACGTCAATAATAATAAATATTTACCTCTGATGTACTCTATATTTTTCTTTCTAAATTTGAAGGTTAACTAAAGCGTTGTTTCCAATATAATAAACTTTTGTAAAATTTGTTATAACTGCATACGAGTATTAATCTTAATTAAAAAGTCTTAGAGACAAACATTTGGACATCACTTTATTTTTCCATAATAATTTTACATTACTCTAGGTTATTTTCAATGCACAACTCGTACAGATCTTCAACAATTTCCCTAAACCTAGCCCTAACTCTGTTATCCTTCATCAGTTGCTGCAGTACTTCAGTTTTATCCACAGTCGCGAATTCTACCTTTTTCTCCAACGATATGTTCTGAATCGTGTCACGATCCAAAGAATTGGGATAAGTAAGGGCAGCCAGACAAACGGCTTGAGATTTCATGAAATTGCAGGAATCTATGTAATGGCTGTAAGGGTATATTTTGTTCAAATCAAAATCGTATCTCTTGAATATACTCGATAATTCATCGTAATATTGGTCTATAGCTTTGGACATATACTTGGTTCTCGTTGTCTTGTCTGTGTTTATATACAGGAAGGCTAACAAGTCGTGAGCTGGAGGGTTGTATCTGATAAGCTGGTAGTCTACAAAGCAGCACCCTGACGGTGTTGCAGCATCGAACTTGAAGAGTATGTTACCGCCCCAGATATCTCCATGACAAACCACGTTCCTGTACTTTTCAGATGCTTTAAATTTCTCGATCATGACGTCGAAAAGCTTCCTAGTTCTTTCCCGGAAGATTTCCATGGTAATTTCTTTGGGTATGTCTGGAAACTGGTCAAATATAAAATTGACAGTTGAATCTATCCCACATTTATTCATGTCCTCCATAAATTTGATTCCTTTAACGTACAACATTTCTCTAATATATTCTGTATACTTGTCGCTTATCCTAGTCTCTCTTCCCATTTTTTTTGACATTATTTCTTCGTAGAGCAACGTACAAGCGTGCATTTTTGCAAATTGTTTCACAACCAGTTGCAGCATCTTGTAAGAAAACGGTTCGTCACACTTCAGCGCCCTGTAGTTCGAATATGACATGTCCTCGAAGATAATCACGTCCCCTTGCCTCACAAAATAGCACTTTGGAAGAAAATTGGCGATATCTTTAAGTCCAACTTTTTTGAGCTCTGACAGAAAAGTGATATATATGAATTCCTCTCTCAAAAACACGTGATCCATTAATTCTTTAAATTGCTCTGGTACGAATTTTGCGAAAAGATGAAACACTCTGTCCTTGCCTATTTGCGTGACAGTTATTTTTAATTTGTAGTATTCTCCTAAGAGCCCTTGAACTCCATCTAGACTTGTTAGTTGATAACTTAAGTTTTCGTAATTGGTTCCGATGTCGTCCTTGACAATTTTGAAGCAGTCTTCTATGTTAATTTTTGGAACCAAAACGTATTCGTATATCTCTGATATCAATTCACAAATCAATTTCCTGTAATAGTACTTTGAACGAAATACGTCTAGGATGTCTTCGTTTCTGTTTATCCTCATTTCGTCACACAAAAATTTTACATGGAGATAAACCAGTTCTAGCTTGACATAAGGGATGCAGGTTTTTATTTCGTTTTCGTATGCGCCTAGGTCTAGGTTTAAATCACTTAAATTATCTTTAAGTGTGTCGTAATATTGGTTGGTTATTTCATGAAAGTATTTCCGCCTCTGTTCTTGGTCAGTTGTTAAGTAAATAAGACACAGCATGTCGTAGATTATTGACATAGATCTTCCTTTCTGTAAATTAAATAATACACATTCTGTATAATGGTCGTCATCGCAGTTAAATAGGATTTTCTTTTGAAAAACTCTTCCCTTGACACAAAATTTTTCTTTCACTGGCTGTAACACTTCTTTGCTGGTATCAATTAATTGACCTACACCTTGTTTTAATATATTTAAGTCTACTTTCCTGTCTATATGTTCTGCCAATTTATAAAGATTCTTCAGCACTTTTTGGCTTTCTTCACTTTGAAATACGTTGCCTTGTTGTTCATTTGTTATCTGGTTTTTATTTTTTGAAATAAGTTTGGAATGATAGACCGCTAGGTTCGTAAAGAGTGACAACAACTGTTTTTGGTTCAGCTGATTGTATTTTGGACAATGGTACCCCTTTACTGTTATATTTTCTACGTACATTACACCATTTTCTGTTTCGAAATAAAATAAATTGTCGTCAAAGCCTTTTTCTTTCGATGCCAGTTTAAATATAATGTGATAATTTCCATTAGATGCTTCTAACTCTATTTCTTCATTTTCCTTTTGATGTGATTTTAATTCAAAATCTTCTGCGTCAAATCCTGATGAATTTAGTAAGTTGCGACACAATTCTAGACACAAGTTTTCCATTTTAACCATCTTGGAGTTTCTTAGCAACTAATTTAGGTCTATGTCAGAGTGAAACCTGTTTCATTTTGCCAGTAATAATGTAAACGGTACATTTTTAACAGTAGTCAAACAATGATAAGTCTGTTCCTTTGTTGAGGCATACCACGTAAGCTTTCTTTCAACTTACAATTCAACAATATTAAACAATGTATTTAAAAAAGCCTAAACCTATGTGTATTGTAATTTTTTTTAAAACTCATTTTAAATATTTTCTTAAGGAACATCGAAATGTTTATCTTTTGTTGTAAATAATTTTAATACAGAAATAACTAGATTAAGTTAAATACCGACATAAAAGTAGATTAATGCTACTCTTATGATTGATATAAATCAACATTTTATTATTGTAAATTATTGATATTTACTTAAACTGACAAAAAATGATGGAGTACTTGTTATGAGGATTAATAAAATAGTTAATTCGTTGTTGACACAATAAACTGCAAACTGATTTGCACCTGTGGTTTTTAAATAAATATTGGTGATAAGGAGTATTATGTAAAACATGTGCTAGGACGTTCTACAACTTTCTAAGGAACTATATCTCAGTTTTAGTCAAATGTTCTAGAATGTTTTACAAATTTTTAGATAATAAGAAGCCTCAAAGGAAAATATTTGGTGGATTGAGACCTAGGGATCGAGCAGACCAAGCAACTGAACCACCTCTACCAATCTCTTCCATTGTAGATCATATTTAACATTCTCAAACTCACTATCGAAAATTATTTGTTTTTTTAAATAAAATAGTAGATATTTTTTTCTTTGAAAAACAATTATGAATAAAATGAACTTATACTACTTCCAAAATAGTTACTGGAGTAAATAGTATGTCGTTCTTAATGACAGTATCTCCGGTACCTCACATATAATTGTAAATAAATTCTGTGAATTTTGACGTATTTGTGACGCTTTACAAAAACTTACCCCCTACAACTTGCACACGAAGTAACTCTAGATTATGGATATGGCCCAATCATACTTTAATCACAGGATTATTTGATAGCGACCGAAATGGATTATCCGATTATACTATACTTTTTTATACATTTTTAATCAAACAAAATGTGACATAATCGTTGCTTTCTTATAACTGCACTTTTTACATTATAAAAATAAATACTTAAGAATTTGCAAAATAGTATTAAACAAAAATGGGCAGTGTCTATTTTTTCTATCTAAACACTTCACATGGATCTTACCATAAAATATATAGGTATAGTACTTACCAGCAAAAGTTAACAAAATAATAATTTTTACTAATGTGATGCTTTGCTACATATTTTAGTAGTCCCATTATCCGCGTCATTGTACAACAACATGTACATGCCTGCTTCTGATCTGAAGCTTCGCATCGATCAATTTATTCGATGCAACATTGTTGTAGCCAGGAGCATTGTGTACCTTGAGGATAGAGTGGAACACGGCTTGACCACAAATTTATCCTATTTCTGCTACTGCAACGCGTAGTGTCACTTACTAGCATAATATACGGGGTGTTTCATAATGATGTGCAAATATTTTAAGATTTTCTTAAAATATTTGCACATCATTATGAAACACCCCGTATATTATGCTAGTAAGTGACACTACGCGTTGCAGTAGCAGAAATAGGATAAATTTGTGGTCAAGCCGTGTTCCACTCTATCCTCAAGGTACACAATGTTCCTGGCTACCACAACAATGTTGCATCGAATAAATTGATCGATGCGAAGCTTCAGATCAGAAGCAGGCATGTACATGTTGTTGTACAATGACGCGGATAATGGGACTAAAAAGTTTAAAAAGTAATTTTAGGAGGAGTACTTCCTATATATTTTTTTGATTTGAGTCCCCCTGAAAAAATATTCAATCTCAAAATGGCCGAAAAAATTAGCTTTTATTTTTTTTCACGAAAACGGTTAAACTTAGAAATTTGAATTTTGGTACACGTTAACAACTAGTTGAATGGTATTTTTTGGTAGTCTTTTTTTTCTGGTTTATGTCTTTGAATGAAAGAAATTAGCACCTCTTGGTTTTATTTCTCTCACAACTTCTTTCTACGTTAGCTAATTCCAACAAGAAAAATAGTTTTTAATACTACGTTTCATTTAGAAACTTTTTTTACTCTTCCCAATTTTTCGTACACTTAATGGTTTATGAGCAAAAAAATAAATTATTTTTCCATGTCGATTAGGTACACATAATTAGTATAACAATTACCAATAATGATCGTCATTTTTGACGCATTTTTTTTAAAAACTCTTTTTTTATCAATAGGAAAAGCTAAGCAAATATGAACTAAAAATATAATAAAAAAATGAAAGCTAATTTTTTCGGCCATTTTGAGATTTGAAAATTATTTATCACAGCTATTTGATGTTAGCAAATGTAGTTAAAGTTGATTAGTATTTTAATCAAGAAAATATATAGTACTTGCTGATGTAGATATTATTTATCCGAACTAATCTGCTCATAATTTTATTGAGGGTCATACATTTTTTTAGATCATTGCTAATGCATTTTCTATTCAAACTTGAAACAATTAATTATTTGACGTATCTGACAGCGTAGCTTATGAAACCCATGATGATCATATTGCACAATTCGTATTGTATTGTATTGTAATAGATCCGTCTATTACAAGCTTCTATAAATTATTATAAGTTTAAATACTACGTTGGGGGAAGGGGAGGGGGGGGGGTGAGGTAGTTGGTAATCTTTTTCACAATTCTTTTAATCGAATTACTTTATCTACTATGTCATAAAGTGACATCTATATGGAAGTATTTGTCTACCAATTTTCAATAAAATCCCACATGACGTTTGAAAATTATTTAGAAAGAACTTTTTCTTTTGTCAAATTTGATACCCTCTAGGGACTAAACAAAGCAACTTAGGAGTTTAGTTAAACCTGCTTATTTTGATCGTAGGAAATGTGGTAGCTCCATGTATACGAAATATTGGATTTCCCCTGCAATATTTGATACTTGTCCACCCAGAAAACCTAATGAATACAGAAGAGAACCTGCTAATGCATTTTACCTTGCTTCACCATAAATTAAAACGATATCCATCAACTCCGAGTTGCTATAGATAGATGTAAGCTATTTTTGACACTTGAAAAACTAATGTAAACACTATCTCAAAAATTTTAATACTAAAATGGAATTTCAGTATTCGGAATTTTTTTTGGACAAGTTATTAATCACCCTGTATAAACAATATACTACGATAATAAGAGTACTATGAAATCCACAGTAACACATTTTTTCTCAAATCAAATCTTCAAAGTAGTCCATTTAAATGGGCCTTTAAGTGGCAATTCTGGTCAATTTGCCTGAATTTTTGGTATAAGTTAGTTTGAGGTATATAATAACAATCGATTTAAGTAACAAGAATGTAATTTTCACCAAAAATCGATCACTTCGCGTCTTCTTCTTCTTGGGGACATCATCCTCTTGCCGCTGTTAACTCCGCCCACTTTGGTCTACGTGGATTTATAATAATGCGGAGAGCGGTCCTCAAGTAATTAAAAAAAGATAAAACCGTCCGCAATTAAGAGCGTACACACATACAGACACACGGATTCCTGGGTATGGCATGTTGGCGAGCGCATAAACGAATAATCTTGTATTTTTCGCCCCCCTACAAAGGGCATATTTATAATAATATATTTAATTAGCGATGTCGGGATGTCAAAAGCAGTGCCGAGTTGGCTTTACAGTAGAGTTACTTTGTCTCTGCACGTATTAAGGACTTAACATGTGATGTGTCTGTGCGCGAAGCCACCCCTAAACGCCCCGCCGCCCTCCGCCCCCTGCCCGCCCCCCAAAAGTGCCGCGGTGAGATTTTATTATTATGATTTGCCGGAGCGGTTCGGCTCCTTACGGGAGTCCCGAATAGGTGCAGGAAGTCACTCTGCCAGGAGTTACTGGGGGGTTTTCAAATGTCGACTAATCTTTTTTTTGTTTGTTGGGTATTTTGCCCCCTGCGAAAAAATTAACTAAACAAAAACTTGCGCCAAAAACCAAGCGGATAATAAAAAATCTTACAAACATGACCAACTTATTTAGCCAATACCAATTATTTTTTTTAAACAGCAGTGTGTGTATTTAATTTGTTAATCTTAGTGTCAGTAACCTCTGACATTGACCTAGTTTAATTGAAAATTAAACCGTGGACAATTTAAATTTAAGTAGAATTCCATCATGTTCCGAACGCTTCCGAGGTGCAACGGGTGGTGGTATAAGTGTATAATCTTGCAAAGTTATTTATTTCAGTGTTTAGTAATGGTACAGTGTAATTTTGTGTTTTAATTTTCAAGTTTTTGTATGATATTACAAATATTCATGAACACAAAACAAGAGCACATGCTAGAAGTAATTCAAAACAGCAGAACATTTGTTATTTTAAATGGAGCATCCTGTATATTATTGTGTTTTTGAATTCCTTGGTTAATATTAGTTAGAGTTTATTGAATGTACATGGTGTTTAAAACTTACCGTTTCCGAGATAATCAGTTTTTGAAAGAAAATCACAATTTTAGCCCTCTAAATGAGGCTAGATAGCAGCTAAACCGCAAGAGTTAAAAATTTGCAGTTTTCACAGTTCGTTCTGGCATAAATTACTCTATCTTGTTATCTGTGAGCAAAACGTGTACGTTATTCAGACTCGGAAATATTGAGGCCTACATTTAATAGTCTTACGAGTTGAAAAACTCTTTTTTTTAATGGAATTATCCATATTAATTGTCATGGGTGAATGCAAAATTGAATGCCCCTTTCGACTGATATAAGGTTGTCCATACTTATCTAACAGTTTTCCAGAAAAATCAGGTTCTTTTCTAAAGTCCGAAAAAGTAGCTACGTAACAGCGTCAAGAAGGCCTTGCAATTGTATTAATACAACGTCGATACATACGATTTTACAAAAGCACAGCACATCACATCCTTATCGCAACCAATTACACCAAAAGTGACTAAAAGTAGGCTTTCAGCGGAGACTGCAGTTTTGTCAATGGGCACTTGAGATGTCAAATCAAGATGATGGTTTTTTAAACGGGTCATGTTCTCCGATGAGGCTACTTTTCATAAAAATGGTTTTGTTAATAGTCATAATTGCCATTATTATGTCACAGTAAATCCTCACCAATTCGGACAGACCAACGATGGTCTTGGAACGTGTAGGGAGCAATTTTGGGAACCCACGTCATTGGACCATACTTTTTTGACCATCATTTAACTGGAGCAGTTTATTTAAACTTTTTAACAAACACTCTAGAAGATTTGTTAGGCGACATTTGTAATCTGAGGGGTTATTTATTTAATTATCTACTTTTATTAATTAACTATTTAATGCTCGAAAGAGTTACTATTTAATTCTCGAAAGGGAGTTTATTTAATTATCGTTATACTTTAATTAACACGTGGGAACTTAGAAATGTTGTATGTTCAGAGAATCAATTCCAAGCACTTACCCTTTCATTGCTTACGTGGGATGTAATCCAGTGCCTGGCTATACAGGGTGCCACTGAAGTTGGAGAAACAAAAGGAAACATAAAACTTCCAGGAAGGGTTTTATTAACAATAAACAAAACAAACAAACAAAATAACAACGCAACTGCTCGACGACATTATTATTTAATTGATTAAAACGCGACAGCGTACCGAGATTCAGGGAATGCGCGCTTTATACAAAATTTGGAAAAAACTATCAAAATTAATTAATTAGCCCGAGACTCTAAAGTTAATAATTAGTCTGCTCAATGTGAAACCTAAGAACGAACTGTCTTTTTCGAGATCCTTCCTAAATTCCACAATTCGCTTTGGCCACGCCCATTTCTTGGGTCCAGAAGTTTCTATTCTTGTCTTATTGGCGGGGACCTGAATGTCGGGACGCTTTAATAATTAGGTTAATAATTATCTAATTGACTGGACTTTACATTTATATATGAATTCTGACTTACTAGTAACCCTAGCCTTCCCCTCTGACTCCGCGTAGCAATTTACGGGACGGATTAGTCGACCTCATTTAATCTACTCTTATAGCTAGGAAAATCCGTCAAAAAAACCCAGCTGCTTAAGTATACTCTCTTTTCGAATTACTATCAATTTTGCATTATAATTTAATTCTAAGGTGGAATCTCTAAGCTCTTTTTGTGGTTTCGCGCGTTATTAAAAAGATGGGGTTCTACGCGGCGCCTCCCAGACGCTTAACACATGGGCTCGACAGTCTAAGTGAACTTGTTAAAATATTGGTAATTTTCTCCGAAGGACTGTCTTGGCGACCTACTACTTGAAAATCATTAACCCTCCGATAATTTATGATGACTTATGAATATCTTACTTTCCGAGAACTGATAAATAAATTACTGCGCGTCTTGGCTTTTGTTACACATTCCTTTAGCTACACTTCGAAGAATGTGAATGTAACATGATGATGCTCTACTTCACAATACCGCTGCGGTTCGTTAGTTTTTACACGAAACTTTTCCCAACAGATGGATTAGGCGCGGAGGAGGATCAGTGAGTTGGCCTTCAAGGTGTCCAGATATGACACATATGATTCTTTTTATGGGGATTTATAAAAAGCAAAATTTACGTTACACCACCGACTATGGCGGAAGATATGTGGCAGCGCATTCCAGTAGCATTTCAAGAAATTACGTCAGACATGCTCACCAATGTTGAACGGTCTTTTGAAAATCGAATTCGTTTATGTATTAATCAAAATGGAGGACAATTGATGTAAATCAACGGTCTAAGTATTCTTCTCTTTGTTGTGTTCCGAGTTTCAGTTTGTTCCGTTCTGCGTTTTGTTTTAGTTGTTGTTAGTGGTTTACTTTTGTTTGTCAAACCACTTTTTAAACATGACATTAAATATTGACACTGCCAGTCCCAGGCCTGATAAAATGTGAGAGAAAATTGGTTTTGCAAGGCCTTCCTGACGCTGTTACATAACTACTTTTTCGGACTTTAGAAAATAATTTGATATTTCTGAAAAACTGTTAGAGATAAGTATGGACAATCTTATATCAGTCGTAATTGCATTCAATTTTGCATTCACCCATGACAATTAATATGGGTCATTCCATTTGAAAAAAAAAGTTTTTCAACTCGTAAGATTATTAAATGTCTCAGTATTTTCGAGTCTGAATAAGGTACCCATTTTGCTCACAGATGACAAGATAGAGTAATTTATGCCAAAACGAACTGTGAAAACTGCAGGCTTCTAACTTTTACGGTTTCGATGCTATCTAGCCTCATTTAGAGAGCTGAAATCGTGATTATTTTCAAAAACAACTGAATATCTGAAAACGGTAAGTTTTAAACACCATGTACATTTAATAAACTCTATCTAATATTAATCAAGGAATTCAAAAATGCAATAATATGCAAGGTGTGCATTTAAAATAACAAAGTTATGTAGCGCCCTCGCGAAATGGAACACCCTGTAAAGCTAAAAATATTTTCTTTACATGGATTTCAGGCAACTTTTATTA
Source organism: Anoplophora glabripennis (assembly GCF_000390285.2). NCBI lineage: Eukaryota > Metazoa > Arthropoda > Insecta > Coleoptera > Cerambycidae > Anoplophora > Anoplophora glabripennis. The sequence continues at coordinate 121,910 of NW_019416509.1, read as the reverse complement.
AAACCATTTTTTTTATAAATTTTACAGTAGCAGAGTTGCAGAAGAATTCCTCTTAGGTGGAACACTGTATGTAAATAACATAATTTGATTGGCTACAAAATAGAGGTATGACATTTTTCGTTTTCAGGGGGATATATTTTTTTGATTTCAATATAATATTTAATTCCCAACTTTCTTGAAGCGATAAAATTCTGTGATTAAAACTTAAAAAGTCAATTACAAACATCAGTCAATCAATCGAAATCTTAAATATATTCTATTTATAAATCGTTTTGCCTATAATACGTAGTAATAAATTCGTAGATAAGGAATAAGGGGAATCCTACATTTAAAGGTGTTGTTAATTGGCAGATTATAACTTCTGCTCTAATCTCTCACATGTAAATAAAATATGAACGATTGAATTTTAAGTACAAGTTAAGATAAAAAAAATAGCCCATTTCTGTTAACACGTGATTGGTATGGAAAACATCTCACCATTAAACATAAAAAATCGTACAATTCAGGAAATACCTGTTCATTGGCACATCATTTTCGTCATATATCATAATATCATCGTCATCATCATCATCGTCATAATATCTAAACATGCGACAATCCCGAAGGTTAAAACAACCGTTTACAAAACACTTCAGCAATCAGTGAAATAAGTACTATTTAAACCAAAGATCCAAAAAAGTGATGTATAATTGTGACATATTAAAACATAAACGATTTAATTCAGTAAATATTTTCCACATTAGTGTACTAGTACTTTACGTAGGTACTAGTGCAAAACAGTTACATTGTACGCACTATACGGCGTCCATAAGGTTAACATTTGAACACACCAAAAGAATAAAACAAAATTGTTTCAACGGTAGCGAATAACAGAAAATTTCTTGTAGTTGCAGAAATCTTCGCTGGTTTGTCCCACCCTTGCCCTGTTTTTGTGCAATTCGTAACGAGGTACTTCGTCTTTTGACTTTGCGCTGCTGCAATCTTCCGGATGACATATCTATACGCTCCAGACTAGCATTCGTCGGATGTGTAAAATTGCTTTAAATTTAATCATTGCATATCAGGCATTCGAAGAGATAGAATCCGACCTGTCTAAGTTATTAGACACAAATTAACAAACCGTCTTGGTTATTTAGCAATGCTGAGATACGAGGAAGACAGGGTGGAGGATCAGCGGCGTCGATAAAATCTCGTTCGGGGGTAGAAATACGAAAAGCATCATTTTCCTGTAGTTCTCTGCATTTCGCAATTTTTGCTTTACTTTGAGATCATACATTTTTATTATGTTAATGGTTCATTTTAACATTGACAACTTTGGCTGGCAAATACAATTTTTATGTTTGTTGAAACCTGTAAAATTCGTTTTAAAACATTTAGTTTTATTCATAATCATCCTCAGGGGGAATATTGAGTTTTCCGTATAGGATATGGCACCAAAAATATTTTTTTACTGTAATCAACAACAGGTATCTCTGTATATAATCATGAAGGTGAAAATATGTATATCTTCCATTTTGGTATTGAGGAAAACATGTAAAATTAAATAAACCGTTGGGACAAAAAGATTAATCAAGGGTTGTATTTCATCTAACGGTGAAAATATTACATACATAAAAAACAAAACAAATCATTTTATTATCTAGTAAAAGATTAAAATTATCGAATTTACATAAATTGACAATGGGAAGAAATATCCTTAAAGCACAGAAATTTGCTTCAAAGTCCATCTATGTTCAAGAGAATTGAACTTTTCAACTACAGTATAATTTCTTAAAATATTCAAAAAAATGTTAAGTGTTAAAAACTATTATTTTTGCACTACTTCAAATAGTCAACTATAGGTCTGTCAAATAGTTCAAATCAATGAACTACATCTACATCAAGGAAATATATTGTTAAATCTGAAAGCAGAAGATTCGATTCGCATTGCATTATCTCCTTTACTAAAGCTTCCCAATATAAATTGTTTTCGAGATTACACTGTAAAATAAATCTCATTCAAATTCAGTCAATTTTACTCAATAATGTATCAATTTCTGTCCACACCTAATGAGTGAAATTTTCACTCTATTATTATGAGTACAATTACAATTTTGAGTGAAACTATTGCAAAAGAAGTGACAGAATATTGTCCAAATCCGAGTTTCTGCTAACTATCAAGTGAGTGACTTTTGACTTTATTCTGTTGAGTGCAGAACTAGAGTGTTTATATTCTCCTTAAACTTTAATTTAAATATCATTGTATTAAAGTCATAAACTACTAGCTGCCACGGTAGTTTCTACACACTGTAAAAAAAATTCACTCAATTTTACTCAATAATGTATCAATTTCTGTCTACAGCCGATTGAGTGAAAATTTCACTCTATTGGTATGAGTACAACTGAGTGAAACTATTGCATCAGAAATGAGTGAGTTTTACTCAAATCCGAGTTACTGCTAACTCTCGATTGAGTGACCTTTGACTCTATTCTGAGTATATAAAACCAATTTCGGGTTGACTTTTCTCTAATATGATATAAATTTAACTATTATTGAGTCATGTGACTTGGTTTATCGTTAACTAAATATTGAATGTAAAAATAAATCACTCATAAATAATTAATTAGGATATACAATGTTGAAATTAATTAGACGCTATACAACGTGTGCAAATGCAAATGATGAACTTTCAAATTAGGAGAGATATTGTAAAAATAATGTCTCAAATCTACATTTTTTTGATAGTAGGTATAACTTTATATTTTCTTGAAATTTTAATTTCAATGTCATTGTCATAAACTACTAATAGGCTATTGACTATGTACTTTGGATAGGAACTACAACGTAACAGAAATTCGGAAATAAAATATTCAATGTTCTGCAAATAATGTATGGGAATAAATTGTGAGAATGCTTATGAGCCTGATTTTTCTGAAGAGGAAATTGATGAAAATGATGACGACGAAATTGATATTAATATTGAAAATATACTAAATGAAACTGAAAATTTATAAGATATATTATATGATTAATTGTTGTTTAAATAAATAAATCATTATATTCAAAGACCTAGAAACTTATTTTAACTTTCACATTCACAAAAATAAATTTATTAGACAAAATAACACCGAAAGTAATAAAAATTTTATAAAAATAAGAAAAAGTATCGTTGGTTAAATTGACATATCTCGGTTGATTTTAATTGTACAAACTTCTACCAGGTACCATTTTAAAGGCCTTTCCAGCTTTCATTTGAATATGGCACTACATGTACCTAAATTAACTCAGAAAAAAGTTATAAGACGAAAATCGTCAAAAAGGCAAATATTGGCCAAAAATCCAAAAAGTAGCCAACTTTGATCCAATGTATCTCGGTTTCTAATAGTCGTAGGTACTTTTATAAACGCTTATTTTAAAGGAAAAAACATGAACTTTTTTTTCTGTGAAGCAATGTCTATACCTAACTCCTCTCAGAAAAAAGTTGTGGGCCAAAATCCAAAAAAAAACGCATTATTTCGGTCATTTTTTACTCGTTTTTTGGGCATATTTTTGTTAAAAATAATTTTTTTGACTTCAGAAGTCTCATTTCTATGGAAAATTCAATTTGCTACAACTTTTCTGTTGACAACTATAGTGAAAAAATGCATAGTTTTCGAGTAAAACTAAAAAAACTGAAAATGCCACCTTTTTACTTCGTTCTCAAAAACGCACCCCTTTAAAAGGTACTCTGCGGTTTTATCATTTTTTAGGGTCAATTGAACATATCAAACAATAAAATTTCTGTTACGTTGTAGTTTTTTTGTACCCTCTTTTTTGACATAGTCAATAGCCTATAAACAGTCATGGTGGTTTCAACACAGATTTGTTTTAGAGACAATTGGTCTCGATTGGTTCACTGATCGGATAAATAAATTGCCATAACCTATATTGTACTTTGCAAATACGTAACTATAGATAACAATTTAACAAACGTTTAATTAACCATATTAGTCGAAACAATATATTGTATTTAATTATTGTAATTAAATCACTGCATTTAAATATAATTTTCACTGGAATAATCATATAAACCTATACTGGTCCAACTCCAAAGCACACCATACGCCATACTACCATCCACCATGCCACGGTCACGAGATAACCTAATGGGATGATGGGAACAAACAAAGACAATGCATCTGGATATGAAAAAGGGCGGGATCAGTCAGTAATGAGGTACAATGTAGGTACAAGTGCACCAAAAGTTTTCGTGAAGAATTGATTTAAGGAGTACCTATTTTTGAGTGAAAATACTCAGTTTTAGATTAAATATAATCACAAATGAGTGAAATCATCAAAATGTCCAATATTAAGTGAAAATGTACTCAATAATTTCACTCTATGGAATTCACACCGATCGATTTTTTTTTAAGTGTAATTACCGCTTACAGAATAATAATAGATTCCACCCACTTCCACACAACTTTATGACTTTTGTGATAATCTTCACGGTTACAATAAGATGTAGAAACAGATATAATCGTATTATATTAATATTAAAATCTTGAAGCATGGAATACTCAAATTATGTACAACCCGGAAATGGGATTTGGAACGCCTCTGGATGGAGGAAGCGATGCATCGACTTCCGATTCGGCTGAGACGCGATAAGATATCGTAAAGTATGTACTGGCTGAGGTGTGAAGTGGCTGTATTGTCTACTAATTAAATTTCTCTAACCCCCATTTAGTAGTGAGGATGCCGGCGCTGACAACTGATCTGACGAATCCGCGGCGCTTCACATCCACCCGACAACTCGGATTAATCCGGACGCGCTTCCGTTTCCTTTTCTCATATTTAACTTTATTAATTCGCCCAAACGGCTTTGATGCATTCTGGAAATAATATACTAGAGAGTTGCGTTTGTTGCTCACGTGATGCACTACAGTTCGCCTCGCCGTACTCGCAAGTTTTGTTTCTTGGTTCCTAATTAATTTTGCCGTTTAGGGGTTAACTGTTTCCGGTTACTTAGAGCCAGGGAGGGTGTAGGGGTGGTGTGTTTTTCCTTTACTTTAGTCAGTCACTATTTTTTTTTAATATGAACTCTTTCTTAGCTGGAGCATGTGCACTGTAAAAAAAATTCAGTCAAATTTCACTCAATTTTACTCCATAATGTATCAATTTCTGTCGACACCAGATTGAGTGAAATTTTCACTCTATTAGTATGAGTACAACTAAGTGAAACTATTGCATCAGAAATAAGTTAGTTTTACTCAAATCCGAGAACTATAAATTGAGCGACTTTTGACTCTATTCTGAGTATATCTCTAATATGATTTAAATTTAACTATTATTGAGTCATTTTTTACTCAGACTGGTTTTTAATTAACTAAATATTTAGTGCAAAAATAAACCACTCATAAATGATTAATTAGTATATACAGTGTTGAAATTAATTCACTTCGCGGGGGCCTCCTCCTGTCCTGGTTGAGGCCCGCCAGCTGAGACCCGCCGCTGCCGGCTACGGCCTGTTCTCCTGAAGATCACGCATTTCTTGAGCGTCCAACGGGCCCCTATCAACTGTGGTCGAGATTAGAGAAGCAATATGTAAGTGGTGCCATCTTCACGGCGCTATTCAAATTACTCAAAATTAATATACATTTAAACTCACTCAGTAATGAGGACATTTACTCTGATTTAGGTACAAGTGCACCAAATATGAGTTTACGTGAAAAATTTATTTAAAAGGTACCTATATTTGATGAAAGTATTCAGTTTTAGTTTAAATATAATCTAAAATGAGTAAAATGATCACAATGTCCAATATTAAGTAAGAAAATATCCTCAATAATTTCACTCAATAGATTCGCTACGAACCACGATGCGATGCCTCTACGACATTTTGCTGATATTCGCCGTAAATTAACAACATTTTATCATAATAACAGTTACGTTATTTCAGGGTTAAACGTTAAGGTTAACGTTAACTGTTAAGATATAACGTGCACGTTATTGAGGAATTAAGATCATTTTTAGCAAATACTCGTATTGCAATTTTCTTGTTTTTTGAAGACGCTTTTGTGTCGACATTTTTAATAATAATTATGCAAAATTACACTGGTCAACAAAATTTAAACTTTTTTTTGTCACACGAAAACTTATACCAAATTTTGAATGTACTATGGTCACCAAACAATAATATATCAATGGAAAAAAATTGACACATCAGGTTTCTTTGTGACAAGACATATTTTTATAAAAAGTACAAAAATCACTAACCCTTAGAAAAAATATTCCTTAATGTACAATAAATAGCTAGATTTTCGTGAATGTTGGCTTCTGGTAGGTCCCTTTTAAGTCTCCAACAGTAGTTTGCTATCATTCCTGGACTCCATTTCCCTTGATAGCGCTTTTCTATTAAGGAAATGTCCTGAAGAAATCTCTCGCCTTGTCCGTCCCTCACAAAATTCCCAAAATTTCGGGAAAGAAATCCAGATGAGAGTGCAGCGTATGTATTTTTAAAGACATATTACATTCCAAAGTTTTGTATGAAATTATAAGCTCATTGATTAAGTCTTTGTAATTTTCCGCTTCATGGTTTCCTAGAAAATTTTGGACAACATTCACAAAACATTTCCAGGCGACTTTTTCCTGATCATTCAGCTTTCCTTCAAAGTTTGTATCCTTCATTAGTTGCCGTATTTGTGGACCAACAAATATTCCCTCTTTAATTTTTGTCTCTTATGAGTTTGGCGAATTTCTCTTTCAGGTATAAGAATCCACTGCCATCTTTAGGCATAGCTTTAACAAAATTTTTCATCAGGCCGAGCTTTATATGCAACTGTGGTAAAAGTATGTCGTCAGGGTTCACTAAAGGATCATTTTTAACATTCTTCTGCCCTGGAGTAAGTGATTCACGCTTGGGCCATACTTTCTTTGTGTAGTGACTTTTGAAATTGACGGTTCATAACTTAGGTCACTCTCTTAGGATACCTCATCGTGTTGACTAAGAACAAATTCCGGACTAGGAACAGAATCCTGCCTTTCTGCTTGATTTGGAAGCTCTGGCACAGGCAGTTCGGCACTATGTAGGATTGGTCTGTTGACCGATGACAAGTTTGGGTACTGGACAGTGTGTTTGGACTTAGTTGTAACGCCTTTTGTTTGAATCAAACAAAAATAACAATCACTTACATGATCTTTTGGTTCCGTCCAAATCATTGGTATACCAAAAGGCAAAAGTCTAGATTCTTGTTTAACCCAACCTAATAAGAGTCTCACATACAGGAAAACCAAAATAGTCCAAATAGCACTTATCAATTAATGGCGTAAATTTCCGACGCTGAGATATAAAAGTTAATTCTCCACGCACATAACAAAAACTGTCCGGGTTATTAGAACACTTTCGCGGCATATTTACAATGTAACAAACGTAAGTTAGTTAAATGCAATCGTTATACAGTCGCCTAAATTAAGTTATTCAAACAAAAACACGTAAATGAGGTCAGAAATAAATATATAGCTGTCACAAAAAAACTGGATGTGACTGAAACAAAATAATAATTATTTTTGAATGAGGGTACATCAAAATAAATAAAAATCATCACAAAGTTCGTGTGACAAAAACAGTGTTTACCAGTGTTATTATAAACAAGAGTCAGTATTAGACAAAAACAAATATAACTGACAGATGTCTTTTAGATCATGAAACATGAAACAAATGCAAACTCGTAAATAACGGGTAGGTACGACATAAAATAGTTTGTAACACGTTATCTTAAATTATAACAGTTTCTTAAAGGCAAGGAATTTGGTGTTGCTATAGTTTAACGTACGTGTTATTTGTCTAATGAAAATGAACGGCTTGTTAAATTTACATTTATTTGCCGGTTTTATAAACGCACATCGAAGGTAAGTTGTAAAATTTAAGTAACTTAGGTAAGTATTTACCCTAAAATTATTGTTAGGTTAAATCAAACGAAGAAGGATCTAACAAGGAAACTACCCCAACTCGAACTCTCCGATTTCCAATATTTTTATATATGTTGTTTATATAGACTCGGTTGCAGAACATAAAAAATTAAATGACACATTTTTTTTATCGGCGGAAAAACATATTTAGGGGGTGAAATACATCCTCAAAGTTCGCCCCCCAAAACAGTTTTTTCTAAATATCTGAGGTTCTAATCAATATTTTGGAATAAAAAAATGGAAATTGCTTCTTATAAAAAAACAAATGTTTCACATTAGATTCCGTGTTTGGAGGTTGCTACCTTTATTTTTTATTTCAGAAAAACTATATTTTTCAAACATTTTTTATATATAAAAAGAATCATATTTGTTAAAAAAAAATAAAAAATATGATTTATGTAAACAAATTGACAAAATTAAGTTCTCTTTTTAGGGGGGTGAACAACCTTCTAATGTGCTAAAAATGTCTGTACGATTAGAATTAACATTGCAAAATAAAAAGTTTTTACTTTTTCTCTAATCATACGAATAATTTGTTCTATTAGCCGCAAACAGATTTAAACGGATGTAAACTACCCCTCATGTTCACACCCAAATACAGTATTTCTGTGAATCTCAATATTTTGAAATGAAATAAAATGGAAATTATTTCTTTTAAAATAAAATGTTATTTTTTATTTCAAGAAAACTAAGTATATTTTCAAACATTTTTATATATAAAATATTCATATTGACTCAAAATATTAAAAATATGATTTATGTAATCAAATTGACAAAAACAATTTCTCATTTTAGGGGGCGAACAACCCCCTAGTAATCCTCTAGTGTGCGAAAAATGTCTTTACATTTTCTCCAATCATACGAATAATTTTTTCTCTTGGTCTAAAACGGATTTAAACAGATGCAAACTACCCCTGATGTTCTCCCCCAAAAACAGTATATCAGTGATATCTCGGTTTCTAATAAATATTTTGGAATGAAACAAAATGGAAATTACTACTTATAAACTGATGCAAACTACCCCTGATGTTCACCCCCTAAAAACAGTATATCAGTGATATCTCGGTTTCTAATAAATATTTTGGAATGAAACAAAATAGAAATTACTTCTTATAAACTGATGCAAACTACCCCTGATGTTCATCCCTCAGTAACGGGTTCGATAATTATTAGAATTATTATAAATACCCGACTCAATAGACAAAAACATATACAACTAAAAGCGTTCTTTTAGGTTATGAAACATGAAACAAATACAACGTAGAGCGCAAATAACAGGTACCTACGTACAACATTAAATAGCAGCCATTTACGGCACGTTATTTACAAACGTTATATCTAACATGTTTTAGCGTAAATGGGATACATACTCGGCCTGATTGTCTTATATATGTGTGCCAATTTGTATTAGGTACATATTACCAATATAATCTAATGAGGCACTGTCGAATTCAAATTTCGCTCAATCGGGTGTGGACAAACATTGATACATTATTGAGTAAAATTGAGTGAATTTCAGTGACATTTTTTTACAGTGTAATATTTTCTCCTCTAGATCGGTGCAGCTACACTGAACGAAATGTTTACATGGAATTTGGAACATCACCACCTTATTATATTAAAAATTGCTACTTTTAGATACTGTTGAGACTATTACCTTCGAATTATTCTTGTTTAGTGGCGATATTAAGTAGCATTTGCATCAATGAAACGAAAATATGCAGTGGGTCAAATCCACCCCCTTCTCGTCCCATTTTTCCGTTTTAATATCGCCCCCATCCCTGCTAAATAATTAGCGGAATCATCCAGGCAAATTCACCCTTTGAGGTGCATCGGAGTATGCGGCGGCAAACAGTCGGCATAACAGGTGGCTATGGATTAAGTTAAACAATTGAAGTGAACATCAATCAGGGCCTCCTGTACACTTAGTCCAACATAAATACGAGAACAATCAACTGACAAGTTCGCACCTTGCACATCAAATACAGATATCCGTGGAGAACCGGATTCAGACTCGGGCTCGTCGTCTCTCTCTCCGCTCGCCAACTCTGATTGCACAAAGTCCTCGCCATTTTCGTTCTCTAGACGACGTACCTCTGAAAGAAGGCAGAAATGACGTCAATAATGTAATGCTTACAAGAAAAGTTCGTATAGTTATGGACAATAAAAGGTTTTGGGGATTTCTGAGCAGGAACCTTTTTTTGTCCACGACTGTAGTTCCGAAGGTAGTTTTTTAGATAAATAAAGATGAACAAAGTTAAATGGAGATAAATAAAGATAAATAATTATAAATAAAGATATATAAAACTGGTCCCTATTCGTATACAGATATATTATTGTTAAAAATATTACTGGTAGCTTCAAATTTTTTAACTTCTTTTTTTTATGTGAGTTGTCGTTCACTAAAGGGGTAATTGCGAAAATTTGTAAAAATAAAGCAGGCGGATGTCATAACAAATAAATTTATTATATTAATAAATTGACACTTTCTGTCAATAAGCTGGAAATTTAATAATAACATTAAGAATAATTTGCTATTAATTAATGAAAAATGTTTGATACTTATGACTATGGGACATGTATTAAGTAAAGTTATTTATCTGAAATAAAATTTAATATAAACGAAAAACAAGAAATGCAAAATTAAATTTAAAGAATATTCTCGAAATAATTTCCATTTTGCTGCAAGCATAGCCTAATACGTCCGTTGAAGTTATAACGCACTCACACAAATAGTTCTCGGATATTGCGAAAGTCATCTGCTGCCTGAAATATTCTTAAGCGTAGTTCTTCTAAGGAGGAAATAGGAGTGGCATAAACAATACTTTTTATGTGTCCCCACAAAAAAAATCCATAGGCATTAAGTCAGGTGAACGTGTAGGCCAACAAACAGGGGCATCACGACTACAACCAATCCAGCGATTGGAGTAACTTAAATTTAACCATTCTCTAACGACAAGTGTACTATGTGCAGGCGCCCCATCGTGCATATACCACATCACCTGACGTGTAGCGAGGGGTACATCCTCAAGTAATGTTGGAAGATTTTCGTTGAAATTTCTTAGATACTCGGCCGCTCCAAGCCTGTGTGGAAGAATAAAAGGACCTACTAGAGTATTTCCTACAATTCCCATCCAACTGTTTAAACTGAAATTATGTTGACATCTTGAAACAAATATTTCATGAGTATTTTCTTCCGACCATGAATGAACATTATGAAGGTTTACTGCACCTACTCTGGTAAAAGTGTATTCATTAGGAAATTTAAGCCATGCCTGGAAATATTAATGTACCATTGACAAAAATCCACGCGGTTAGGTAAATCAGGGTCATTCAATTCTTGCACGGGTTGATGGTGGAAAGGGTATAAAAGATTTTCATGAGCTACAATCTACACAAGACTGTGAGAAACTTGCAGTTGCCTGGACATCTGTTTTGTGCTTGTACCACAGTCTTGTTCTAGATGTTCCAGTATAGCTTCTACAGTTTCAACAGTTCGGACATTACGCCTTCTTCCGGCACCCTCACGATTGGGCTGAATTTTACCAGTTTCCCGAAGCCTTCTTACCACCGAGGCCAATGTTTGTCTATGAGGAATCGGTCGATTTGGATATGTTTGATGGTATAATCTTACTGCAGCATTACTATTTTTTCTGGATTCGAAAAACACTTGGAGCATGTCGATATATTCGTCATTGGTCATATTATTTGCCATAATTATTCTGATAATAAATTAATCAATTGGTACTAATTATTGGTTGAAAAATAGTGTCAATTTATTAATATGATAAATAACAATTTATTTGTTATGACATCCTCCTATTTTAATTTTACAAATTTTCGCAATTACCCCTTTAGTGAACCATGGAGCATCTAATTTTTTTACTAGAAAATCATCGGTTTTATCGAAAAATTACAAGAGGCAAAAAAGTTGCGCAATAAATAAGTCTTCCCAATACATATTTTTAAATAAATAATTTGCTTCATATTTCTAATAAAATATTGCAATGGTGTTGACTGTTTCACTCCTTTATAAAATACGCCAATGATCGAACAAATATATTGAAAAGTTGTCTCTTTATTAGTAGGATGCGCATACCAAGCTTCGTGTCTCCAGCATTCCTCAAATTAAAGAAAAAAATTAAAATGTGAATTTCAATCCCCTGCTTTAAGAGGGTATATCGCCTCAGGGGTGCAATTTTCATATAAGGTATTTTTACTTCAATCCTCTTATTTTTGGCTCTACAATCACTGGTACCATTTTTGCTACTTTATTTGAAAACACCCTGTTAAACAGCTTTAAATTTTTGTTTTTAGTGGGATAGTAAGATTAAGTTAAATAAAAAACTGCCACAAATAACTAATTACAGAGAATATTTCAATGGGTTGAGATTGGTATAAAAATATGTATATACAGAGGAGTAGAATTACATAAAAGTTAAATTTAGTAAACCAAATAAAAATATAGGCTACAAAGATTTTGGCTAGGGAACCATTTTACAGTCCACAACTGTATTTTCGGTATTTGTCAGTCATATTAACGATTTTCATTCCATAACATCGATTTTAAATTTAATTTATTTAACAAATGATTATTGTATCAAAGTTACAAACATTTTTTAACGTTTTCGTGTTCAGTTGCGCGATATATTGTAAGGTTTAGTTTCCACCAGTGTTTGCTAAGTACTTGCTCGGCACCGGGGCTCCCAACTGTTAAATTTTATAGTGCGCTGTAGAGGAACTGGTGTAGTACTTAATTAATCGAATGAATAGTGATTTAAGTTAGACATGTTCTTACAAACAATTGGCTGGGAACCAAATTCAAACAATATCCGCAAGTTTGGGAAACAGTTTAGACATTATTTCGATTCTATTAAATTCCATTAAGACTGGATTTATATGTGTGTGTTCAACACGTACACTTTACAACTTGTACTTCTCGGAGGATGTAGATTGTTGTGTTTAATGCTAAGAAACCGCGTTGCCGCTTCCGAACGGCGCCCCCTCCCCCGCGTCTGATTTTCCCGAATAGATTATGTTCTTTATATACCGTATAGGAGGAAGTTAAACTTGTATCACTGATTTCGCTACAGTTTTCGTTGTTATTTTGTCTCTTTTTACAATGATCCCTATTATTTGTTATATTGCTACAGTTTTGGATACACTGACGTAGCTATATTTATAATTTTTCAATGGTCACTATTTTTTCGATGAATATAATATTGAATATAATTATAATTTTAATAAAAAAGTCAAGTAGCCATGTGAAACATTTGAGTTTTTCCATAAATTAATTTAATATTTCTAATTTTTAATACTTTTTGACATAACAATAACAAGAGCAACGAACAAAACAGCACAGATAAAGCAATAACTGGTAAATTTACTAATTTACTTTAGTTTCCAAAAAAAAATTGGAACTAAAATGACGTCTGGGCCAGACAAAATATTGTACAGGGTGTCTGATTAACGCCGGCCACCGGCTGTATATAGGAACCTATTGGACCTACAGGTCATGAAAATCTCCGCGATAGCGCAACTGATGAAGAAATTTTAAAAATTGACTTTCAATGAAAAAATGCTTTATTAAACTAAAACTTTCCCTAATGACATTTTTTATTTCCTCGGTAAATAAAGAGGTAGGGAAAGTTTTTCTTATTAATTTTAAAAAATACTGTATTTTCGGATCGCTTTTATGGATATTCTTGCAATTAGGTTTGTTTAAATTACAATACTTTGCAGATTTAGTAAATGTTTTAGTGATGGCAAAAAGTTGGTTAATAAAGGTACAAAATGGTGATATGTTGATACCTATTTCTTCATTTTTCTTGGAAATTTTAAATGGAACGATATAACGAGCGTTCAAATAAAAACGTGGTCGAAGTTGGCTCTGACACATTGGAGGTGGACGCAATTATTTTAGTTGAGAAGAGCATGTCCGAAAACACAATTGCCCAAAATTAAAATCGAAATATGTCTAATGTCTTGTCATCGTGGAACATCTTGTATATATGTATTAAAAGTACAATTATTCAAATTTGAAATGTTAACAAAACGAATTTATTAAATTCTACTTGTTCTTCCTGAAAACTAACGAGCGTTCAAATAAAAACGTGGTCGAAGTTGGCTCTGACACATTGGACGTAGGGAGTAGCTTATAGCGACCAACTTAACCTCATTTCTCAACGAGCTGTATAGCAGCTGTCAGTTTCAATAACGTTAATGACTATATAACTTTATTTTAAAGAATAATCGTGATAACAATAACAAACAATTAAAGGAGCTGCGGAAAGTGTTCCCCTCCTTGTTATAACAATAAATTAAAGCAGCTGCTGAAGTGTCCCCCTCCTTGTTCCAAGCACTTTTCACACCTGTTCCTCAAAGAATTAAAAACATTTTCTAAGATGCTCGGGGTATTGTTAATTTCACGAATCTTGTCTATAAGTCGAGCCTGCAGATGGTTTAAATCAGGAATAAGCTGTTCAAAAATAGTGTTTTTAAGGCCACAAAAAGAAATCACACGGCGTAATATCACATGACCTCGGTGGAAATGTATGTTCAGCATTGAGACTTATTAGTCGATTTTGGAAAACTTCCCTCTACATATTCATCGTCTCGCCTGCCGTATGTGCCCTTGCGCCATCTTGTTGAAAGTAAAAGTTTGTAATTTCGTTTTCTTCCAGCTGGTTAACAAAAGGAGCGATAATTTCTTCTCTATACCTTTGCGCAGTAAGAGTACCAATAAAAAAAATAGGTCCATAAATCCTCCTTCGATTGAGAGCACACCAAACTCCAATTTTTTGAGCGTGTAGAGGGCCCTCGACAAAAAAGTTATCTGGTTTTTCAGAAGACCACATTCTCATATTCTGTGAGTTTACGTAACCACTTAAATGAAACCAGGCTTCATCAGAAAAAAAGGTGATATTATGAAGTTCACCGTAGTTGTTTAAAAACCATTCACAAAATACAGCCCGTCGCGGAAAATCAACTTCATGAAGTTCTTGCTGACAAGTTAAACGATAGGAGAACAAACACAAATCTTTTTTTAACACTGTGTGGCAGGTACCGACTGATACTCCCACCATTTGTGATAAAACACGTACAGAAGTTCTTGGCACATTTTCCATTATTTGTTGGACATTTTCTTTTAATTCTTCAGTCCGCTTTTTAGGTCGGCCGCTTCCTCCTTTTCTTGTTACACTGCCCGTTTCACGAAAAACATTAACACAACGCTGAACTGCACTTTGAAAAAATTTGTACTCAACAACGCCGGGAAATTGATTTTGAAATTCTATGAAACACTCCTCAATAGAATACTTCCATATTCCATCAATCTTGCGTCCATTTCTAAAGTAGGACTCTATGATAAACACTTTTTGTTCTTGAGAAAACACCATTTTAAACGCTTTTTAAAACGAAAATATTCAAATTGATAGCGGCGATATAGCGCTTTGACAGATGACGTTTAAGTTCATTTGCTATACGCTACGCCCTACGTCCAAATTTTCAGAACCAACTTGATCACGTTTTTATTTGAACGCTCGTTATTTTACAAAAACCGGCCTCTCTTCACACTTTATCCGGGCTTAGGAAAAATTAAAATAAAAAAAAGTATTCCCCCGACGGACTCTCAACTTTTAACATATGCAAGTAATGAATCAATTTGGCTTACATCCATGCAGATCCACATCTAAGTGTTGGAGACATTTCAAGGGATTTAAGAGTAACACTTTATCATCTCCATAAAATATTAAAAAATCTAAAATGGTAACCCTTACCATATTGTGTTACATCAAACATTAAACGAACAAGATTTTGATCGTAGATTGGATTTTTGCCATTGGCTTCAAAATTTCCTCACGGAAGATGCTACGGTTTTGTAAAAAATTTTATGCGCAAACGAAGAAACTTTTACTAGCAAAATTCGCACAACGTACATTATTGGCCAGCAACTAACCCTCATTGGTTAAGAAAGGTGGATCACCAAAACAGGTGGAGTGTAAATGTCTGGCGCGGTATTTTAAATAGACAAATTATTGGGCCATTTTTTTTCGGTGGTCATCTTAACGGTGAAAGACACCTAGAGTTCCTGAACACTGATTTGCTGAGAGGATGAACTTGTGGTACCAACAAGACGGATGTCTAGCCTAGAACATCCGAAATTATCTTGACAATACGTTTCCAGATAAATGGATTTGCAGGGGAAGTCTTTTTTCATGGCCTCCAAGATCCCCAGACCTCACTTGTTTAGATTTTTATCTATGGGACAGAATAAAAAAAAAAGAAATATAAGAAATTTATTATCTGCCGAAATTGAAGCCGCGGTGCAATCTACGAGAGAAAGACTTAATTTGTGCATCGACAATGATGGTCAAAACTTTGAACATATTTAATTTTTGCTTTTTTGCCGTCATAGACTCTGGCGAATTTGTTGTAGTTATTGTTATTCCTTATTGCTTTTCGTTTAACTTGGTGTTTGGCCTAATTGGCTCCAATTATTGTTTCCAGTACTACTTTGGCCAGTTCTAAGCCTGGGTAAAGCGTGAAGGAAGACCGGATTTTGTAAAATAACATGAATTTACCAAAACAGCAACTAAATATACGTTTTGTTTCGAAATGATACGGTAAATGAAAATTTATTCTCCTTCCTTATTGTACCTAAGTACAATACGAACATCTAAATATTTCCTAAACGCTTTGAGATATCGATACCAGTTTTATTTTAACTAAATATTGGTTATAATGACTCAGAAAAGAGGATATCGTTCGATTAAAGAAAATAAAAAATCATCACAAAATACATTGAAACTTTTAAATGTAAATAACTCAGAAACCGATAAAGTTAGGCGACCTAAACAAAAGTAGATTTTTTATGAAGATTTGAACGTTCTTTTAGATTTTGAATTTTTTTTTTAAGTAAAGCTCAACAGATAAAAAAATGATTTTATTTACCTAAATAATACGGTGAAACTAATGTCCTCTAGGAGCAACGTTAAATAAGCTTCAAATTCGTAATTCTCACACCAAAAAACCCAACACTACCTACAGATTTTCAGAGTCAAACCTTTCTCAATTATTGAGAAATTTCAGAATAAAATTTAAACCTTAATTATCCTGTAGTTCCTTTATTTCTGTATTCCTTTAGCTGAACAAATGATAAAGTTAGGAAGATCGAAAGCAAGAGTCAAACGACGTCTTAGTGGACGAACTGGAAGATTTACGAAAAAACAAAGAATGTTGATAAATGTTGGAGATCATCTTCCCTCCCAAACTCCAAACAGAAGAAGATGCTATCGTTGTTTAGAACAAAAAAAGGAGAGTCGTACTAAAACTATATGTGTTGCTTGTAACTTGTAAACATGTTTTTTACTTTTTCACTCCTAAAGTTTGTTATTTTCTCTTTATTTTGTTTCGAATCCTAACAATTGAATAAAAGTTTGATAATTTATAGTAATCTATTGTTCCACTGATGGGTCATTATTGTCCCATTAAAAATTACTGCTGGGACAAAAATGACACATATCTTTAGAAAGGATTCAGGGCAATTTTTAAGTCAAATACATAATAAAGTGAGTCTAAACTGATGAGTCTATGGCAAATTATAATATGTACTTTGCAGCAAAGAATTCAGTAGCGAAAGGGTTAAACGATCTACATTCGTATAAGGTATGATAAACTCAAACATAGTATTTTGGTGTCTAGTATCTCCAGCTTAGTGTTGACCCATTCTTTCTGACCCATATGTGTTTGTTATTTCTTCGAAAATATTACTCAACATTATCTTGAAAACAAGTGTATATTCACTTAACTGAAAATGAGCCAAATTGGACACAATTTTGAAGACTGTGGTTAAAGAATCAAATTTTTCTAATTGTAAGATTTATATTAGACAGATAAACGGTGCATAAGTACCTCGGACAGTTTTATAAGGCATCAGGCATCTTAATACATACTTTGTTTCTATTACGCATTTGTTAATACCATAGCCATGTAGTAAAAACAAACATGTCATATATCATTTTAAATATAAAACAAAGAAACAATGCATTTTTGAGCACACAAATATACGCAATCCTACCATCCTTGTTTTATCTCAAAAAAATTACTTCATGGCGACAGGGAAGTATTATGGGTAATAAAAGTAAAACCTATCCAGGAAAATGTCTTAACCGATGTTTCTATCTCTTTTCATTATATCTGTACCTTGATTTAGTATTAAGACTGGAAAATTTGAAAAAAGCATCGTTTGACAAGCCTTTGTTTTATTGCGAAATTTTTTGAATACTTTTTTTTACAATAGCTACGACTAATCTAGGGGCCTAATCTCCAAGGCAGAATTACATAAATAGATTGATATAGTAATCCTGATAGGATTAATTTAAAAATAATGCATATCGGACGATATTTTTTGCAACCTACAGAGGTATATATGAATCGGGAATCGGATACCTCTGTAGACCCGTAGAGCAGTTCGTCATGAAGGCTTGTGTGGTATTGGCAGTTCTGTTGTCCGTCGCTTTTTCTGAATCGGGTAAGAATTGAATTTGTCAAGTGATTTTTAATAAGTGCTCATAATTCAAGGTGTTCCGAAATTGGGCTACAATATTTTTTATGAACATGGTACAACAATAGCTTTGTTTGACAAAAAGATATAAAAACGATCAAACTGATTTTTAAAAATATTTCATGCTATAAAAAAGTAACAATTTATACAGTGAGTTTTTTGAGACATAATAAGTTGGAAAAATAGTTCATGTTTATGATCGTCCAATGAAAAACATAGTTTAGGTTTTAAATTGTTTAAATATTGTCTTTTTGCAATCTGTATTTTACTGATTCTTCTTTTATTCTTTTAAGTAACTCCTTTTTCTAGATTCTTGGAATACTAATTATGCATTATTTTTCTATGTTGCCCTACAATAGCGAAAATACTGTACTTTTTGCAATACTATGATTTCAAATTCAAAAAATATTCATATATTAAAATTCCAAATTATCAATATTCCTGTTTTTTATTACTTGTCATGCAACATAATATTTCAATAACAAATAATACAAAGACACCTTGTGACTTAATTTGGTATCAAGCAGTGGAAAAGTTCACATACAAAATAACTATTATCAAATTTTTCTAGTTAGGCAGATTAACAACATAACATTTGGAAAAATTATCTACAGCATCGTTTTTCCATCTACGATAGTGTAAACTTTTTCTCTTATTTTTTAAATATATTGCGGATTATTTTCAGGACACCCTGTACAAAATGTTGTTCCTGCATTTTTATTAAAAGTACTCCATTAGTAAATTACTTTATCTGCTCCCGCTATAGTAAATAAACTATTAATATATTGTTTTTAAGGAGGTAAGTGAGGTAACTTGCCTCCATAGGGGAAAATCGATTTCAAGTTCTAAATGAACAGAAAACAGAAATATTTGATGAACATTACATTTATTAATTATTATGAATGAATATTTATAGTAATTGTACAGTTATTACATTTAGTAACATTTATAAAATTTGGATAACTATTCTCCTCGCGTTTACTAATTGTCACATTTTTCTCAAAATGATTTGACCGCTCCATCTTGATTGCTAATACATCAACTCCTGTATTGGCCAGTAAGGTTGTCGATGTTCTTCAGAATGAATGTCCTGTAAATGTTTCAGGATGTTCTAGTTTCAAAAACTGTATAATCTTATTAGAAATCATAGAAAAGGTATTCTTGCCGACTGGTTGGTTGCAACATCTACCTGCTTGATAGCGCATAAAAAAGCGTGAAATTTCAGTTTTAATTTCCAATCTAATCTTGATACATTTCGTGAAAATTTCTAGGTGAAAAACAGAACCTAGACGAGAAGTAATTGTAAACGTACGTGGCATACTATTTTTAGAATCTGGAATTGTAACTACAATAATGTCATTGAAATTTTTGAAATTGACGTTGTCCAAAGTAGGTATGCATAAATCATCAGAACGGCATGCTCCTGCAATGCCTAAGACCGCCACTACCTTCATTAGAAAATATATGTTATCGGGTACCTGAACGAGAAATTTGTTGACTTGTTCTTTTGTAAAAACGTTCGACTTTTTACGTGGGAGCAGATAAAATGTTATACACAGCAGTTAAGTATAATTTACCAGTCTCAGACTCTATCGCCAGCCCTCGCTTCGCTCGGGCGCAAAATCGTCCTCGACTGGTAAACAATACTTACCTCCTTTATGGTGTAAATAACTAGATCCTAAGGTAGGTGAAACATCTTTCAACTGTCAAACTGTCATACTATCAAACTAATCAACTGTAAACTGTCAAAGGAAAATAAGGATTTCCAAGTATGCTAAGATGAAAATTTGTGTTTTAATGCATATGGTCGTAGGGTTTTTATTGAATTTATTTCTTCTTAGTAAACTAAATTGTGAATCAGTCAAGGATATTTTCTTGTCCATTGTTTATGATTGTCTCCCAACAATCCTTCAGTTTTTCTGATCTACGCCTCAAGAATTTCGATCGTTTAGAAGTGAAGATTTCACAAAGCCAATTTTGAAACGCGACGTCATTATTAAAGGGAGTTCGACTGAGTTGAGAAGATGGAAATCTGATCCAACCCCCCAATTGAGCACCTGAATGAAAACTTTTATGATTTTGTGGTATGTAAGTATTATTATGCAGCAAAATCACTCCATGATGTCTTCCGGGCCTTTATCTTTAATTGCGGTCTGAAAATGACAAAGTAGTTGGCAATAATCTTCAGAAATAATTATCGGAAGCAATCTGTAGTTGACAAGGCCTTTTTTATACGGATAGGTCCCAGTTTCGCTTGAATGCCACAAGGCATGAATGCTGACAAGCAGTTTTTGTTGTTTTTGCTTAAAATATCCATACAAATATTTTTTTTTAAGTTCTCAGTCCATCAAATTGGCCAATTCCCAGGATGATTAATGTGGATTATCATGATTTAAAGCTTACTCTCTTCATTAAAGTCATATGGTCTTTCTGAACGTGGAAAAGAGTTCATGTCAATATGGCCTTCTTTGAAATAAGGAAACCATTTATTCCATTCATTTCCAAAGAACTCTTGCCATGGAAACCAAAAACGCCATGAACTTATGTATCACCACCACCAATATTATCCAATTTCTACTTTACGAAACTAGCAATGACTTTTTTTCAGGCAATTCCGTTCCACAGGAAGACGATGGCATAGGCATGGAATATTTCCTAGTGGAAACTGAGCCTGGTGTTTATGAAGTGGAGGACCTTGTCCACGCCGAAATAGATGTCAGGGCGTCTCCGTCAGACCTCACCTACCACTTCCACAGCAGGAGCAACCCCAGCAGAGGCATCGACATCCGAACTACTAACATAGGGGCGCTCAGAAACACTCAGTTCAGCGTCGCGAAGGATACTCTGTTCATTGTACATGGTTGGAGGAATTCCCATGAATCTGCCGTCAACAACTACATCAGGGAATCCATTCTGGCCAGGCACGACATCAACGTCTTCGTGGTGGATTGGAGTCCGGTGGCTGGAAGGAACTACGTCTCCGCTCAAGGAGCCGTCACCACGGTTGGAAACCACGTAGCTGACTTCATACGCGCTTTGATTGCCACCTTTGGCTTAAGACTGGATAGAGTCGCTTTCGTTGGTCATTCGCTCGGTGCTCACGTCTCTGGCAACGCTGGTGCGTCGCTGAACGGTCAAGTGGACCACATAGTGGGTCTTGACCCAGCTCTTCCCTTGTTCTCCATTAACAACATAAACAATCGCTTGGATCCCTCCGACGCTAGATTTGTTCAAGTCATACACACCAATGGAGGTCTTCTTGGATTTAGGGATTCGATTGGAGATTCCGACTTCTTTCCAAATGGAGGTTCCTCTCAACCTGGTTGTGGCGTAGATCTAGCTGGGACATGTGCCCATTCTAGAGCTTACGCGTACTACGCTGAAGCCATAAGGGCGTCTCGTAACTTGTTCGTTTCCGCTCTGTGTGGCAATATGAACGATTTTAACGCTGGTAGGTGTAACTCTAACACGAGGTCTGCCATGGGAGGCTACACCATAGATAGGTAAGCGTATAGTATAGACCAATTAACCGCCACTTAAAACATATATGATATTCAGGGTGTTTCAGAAAGATCTCTCGTAAATACAGGGGGTGATAGTACGACAAAAAATAAAAATTTTTTTTCTTATGAACTATATGTCTATCTCCTCTTGTTTTCGAGATACAGAAATAGAATTTTTACGAAAGTTTCCAATCGGTGCGAAATATTTTTATGAAATTTGGTATTCCGTGGTTTTTAAAGATGCTAAATACGCTGGTCCAATTATTTTTTTGGATATTTAGAGGGCGCTAGTTATGCTACATTCCTATTATATTTTAAGTTCTAATGTTTTTAAGGTTAGGTTTTTACCATTCGGGCTCCAATTTCTAATTACAATTTTATTTTCTAAAAATGATGTACTCTAGTTAGAACTTCCTAATGTGGACGGTTTTCAAGAAAAAAGGCTTTTAATTTAACTTACAATATTACGCTGCATAAAATAAGTGACTTTTCTCAAAGTAGGCTTGTGTCAAAACTTATTGATGGATGTCTCATAAACAACGCATACATTCTTAGTAACATTTTACACTCTAATTAACTTTATATCAAAATTTTAGTGACTGTAATTAGTCATTACTAACTACAGTCACTAACAATCACTAAAATTTTGATATAAGGTTAATTAGAGTTTAAAATATTACTAAGAATGTATGCGTTGTTTATGAGACATCCATCAATAAGTTTTAACATAAGCCTACTTTGAGAAAGGTCAGTTATTTTATACACCGTAATATTGTAAGAGTTCAATTAAAAGCCTTTTTTCTCGAAAACCGTCCATATTAGGAAGTTGTAACAAGAGTACATCATTTTTAGAAAATAAAATTGTACATTAGAAATTGGAACCCGAATGGTAAAAAACCTAACCTTAAAAACATTAGAACTTAAAATATAATAGGAATGTAGCATAACTAACGCCGTCTATGAAATATATAAAAAATAAGTAGACCAGCGTATTTGGCATCCTTAAAAACTCCGGAATACCAAATTTCATAAAATAATTTCGCACCGTTTGGAAATTTTCGTAAAAATTCTATTTAAAAAATTTTATTTTGTCGCTCTATATCTCGAAAACAAGAGGATATAGACATATAGTTCATACGACAAAAACGGGAGGTCTTTCTGAAACACCCTGTATATGTTGCAAAAGTAACTTCCGGTATTTCTGTCATTATATTTTTTATATTTTTACAGGATTCGAGGTGATTTCTATCTTACTACAAATAGCCAGTCTCCGTTTGCCAGAGGTTAAGAAGAAATATAAAAAATGTAGTACACCTGTTTGATGTAAATAATGTTTATTTACTTTTGAATGTAGAATAAAATTCATGTTTGGTTTAAAACCTGTCTTATTTATACAGGGTGTGTCGTTTGCACTTAAGTGGAGTGGGGGGTCAGTTCTTCTTAGAAAAATAATGAGACATTAGATACACAGCGTTACAGCTGTTATAACACTTTGAATAAAGTTTTTCTTAATTATCTGTAAATGAGCCGAAGATAAAGATGGAAAATTTATTTTTCCTTCAGTAGTATTATTATAATTCATGAAGATGGAACTTTTTTGCTTCTAACTAAATTTAGATAATTTTTGGACCGTAACTATTTTATTTGAAGCTATTTTTAATAGTGTATTTAATTTGCAAATTGTTACATTGGGGAACTGTATGTCCAAGTTAGTAATTTGTGAGGTAACCTTTTTTCACTTAATATTTAGTTAATTAAAAACTAAGGTTAAACAAAAAATTGTTCAATAATAGTTCAATTTAAGTCAGATTAGAGAAAGTCAACTCAATATTGGTTAGCAGAAACTGAGTAAAATTTTTTTTGCGGTATAGTTTCATTCATAAAGTTTCAGTTGTGCTCATACTAAGAGGATAATTATTTGAGTGAAATCTCATTCACTTCTTTTACCCCAAAGAATCATTAAAAAAAGAAGTATGTGAAGCCTATAAAGGATGTCTTTCACATAACCAGATTTCTGGTTGTTTGACTTTATTTGATAGAATTTTTTTGAATTAGCTTAATACCTTAATAAAGAGTAAAAAAATGGTATACGAGTATTAGTTGAAAATTGATAGAATGTATATTTTTCGAGAAAAATTATATAAAGTTCACACTGTAAAAAAATCTGTGTGAGTGAAAGCAATAAAGGTTTTCGGAGTGAATCTATTGAGTGAAATTATTGAGTACCTACATTTTCACTCAATATTGTGCATTTTGATCATTTTACTCATTTGTTATTATATTTAAACTAAAACTGAGTACTTTCACTCAAATATACGTACTCCTTAAATAAATTCTTCACGTAAATTCGTATTTGGTGCTCTTGTACCTAAATCACAGTAAATGTTCTCATTGCTGAGTGATTCCACCATTTTTCATATCCAGATATTTTGTCTTTATCTGTTCCCATCGTCCCATTAGGTTATCTTGCGACTATGGCGTGGTGGATGGCAGTATAGCGTATGGTGTGCTTTGAATTGGACAAGTATCGGTTTATTTGGTTATTCTAGTGAAAGTTGTATTTAAACATCGAGAACTAAATTATTGCCCCTAAAACAAATCTGTGTAGAAACCACCATCATTGTTTAGTAGTTTATGACGATGATATTTAGGTAAATTAAAATTTCAAGAAAATGTTAAGTGGTGCAAAACCACTCCAAACGTTAATAATATGGCATTTATTAAGTAAATTGCACACATTAGTACATCCAATTTCAAATATGGCTTTTACTCAAAAATTATATAAATTTAATAAATTACAAAAAACTTATTACAAAATACCGATTTTCATCTCTTCCCTTGAAAAAAAAAACAATATGTAGATTTGAGACATTATTTTTACAATATCTCTCCTAATTTGAAAAGTAAAAAATAATAGTTAAATTTAAATCATATTAGAGAAAAAGCCAACTATAAATTGGTTTTATATGCTCAGAATAGAGTCAAAAGTCACTCAATTGATAGTTAGCAGTAACTCGGATTTGAGTAAAACTCACTCATTTTTGATGCAATAGTTTCACTCAGTTATACTCATACTAGTAGAGTGAAAACTTCACTTAATCGGGTGTGGACAGAAATTGATACATTTTTGAATAAAATTGAGTGAAATTTGAGTGAAATTTTTTTAAAGTGTATAATATATTATGAATAAAATAAAAATATTAACATGAAGTATATTACTATGAATTCTGTACAATTTGACAATATAGTTTTAATTGAACCAAAATATCAACCAACGAAAACAATTTAAAAATTGAATAACTGAAAGAGAAAATAAAAATTGAGAAATACATAATAAATAAAGTAGGTATATGTTTAATTAAATAAATAAACAAAATGTTATCGCCTCCCTCCAGTACACTATAAATAAATCGGTCTGAGTGAAAGAAAAAAAGGTAGGGAGTGAATTCATTGAGTGAAATTTGATTTCATTTTGATAATTTTGCACATTTTTGGTAATATTTGAACAAAAACTGATAGTTTCACTCATAAAATGCTTGTTGTTCTCATACTAATAGAGGAAAATGTCAGTCAAAAAGTTGTGGGCAGAAACTGATTCATTATTCAGTGAAAATAAGTGCAATTTTTTTACAGTGTATCTTGCCAAAGGTACTTGGGAGGTCCAAAATTCGTGTCCATACTTCCTGAGTTGTGTCTTGACTTAAAATTAAAAAAATCTAAAATATCAGGTGACCTGGCGGGCCAATGCTTAACCCGTCGTTAAGCAATATGGTTACTTTTTAAAAAACTGCCGCATTTTTTTGAGTGCAGTATGGTGGTATACCATCATGTGTCTCTAATATTCAAAAGTACATTCTATGAAATGTAGATACTGAAGACCATTGTTGCCTATAGTAGATTTTACAACATTTTCATCTTAATATTTTAAAAATTTTGATTTCCAACTAGTATTCCTGTTCCTTAGTGGTCCTTTGGTATTTTCATGAAGAATTTTATTATTTAACATTTTTTCCTTCAATTAAACCTGTCAAATTATCCGCATCCAAAAACTACTTGAAACAAAGTAGCATGCACGTTTTTCTTAGGGAACAGTTGATATTACCTTTGTGCAAATTTTGACATCTCTAAAATCCTCTTCAAAATGTCACCTTTAATAGCTTGTAAACGCAACTTTAATAAGAAAAACGTTATATGAACAGCCCCACTACTTCTCCAAAAGGAACTCCCACATTCTCAGTTTTCTTTTAAGTATAAATAAGTTACTCACTTGTATAACGTCCTAATCTCGGAAAGAAAATATTATTAGATCTTAAAAGATAGGTTATAGATAATAAACAAGTAGATTAAAGAGCTACTTGTTTGTTTAAGAGATTTACGACAGTTACCCAATTCCGATGTTGAAAATAATATCAGTTTTGAGACAGACATCATAAAATGATTAGACACAATGGCAAGAAAGATTATGAACTTAAGTGATTCCTCTGTAATAATTTTACATGAAATGCTTTTTCGTGCACAAACAAATTAACTAACAGAGTTAGAAAGTGTGTGCCGATATTGAAAATTGGTAGTTTTCTTTCTTTTAAATTATTTTTTTAACTTTTTTTACCGAGTAGAACCAATAGGCTATTATCGTTGACAATTTCTTCACGGAATTTATTTTTCATACAGGCAAATTGTGATAGTCATCTATGCAGAAATTCTGAGTTGTTAACCATTGGGCATAGTCCGTCTCTGACGTTATGGACATAATGAAATTTCACTTGCAACATCAAAACAAGCTGTACGCATGTGTTATCGATCGCCAAATTTGCATTATGCTGAAGTTAATAGTTTAGAGACTGTGAATAAAAATAACTTAATTTTCACTTTTGAGGGCCCGTAACTTGTTAACGAAGGCCTGTGTGAAAAAAGAATTTATAAAGAACTGATATTATTTGAACCTCATCTATATGTACTCGACTTTTTTTGTATCAAGTAACGGGACACCCTACATATTAATTATTATGGATAACAGTACATATAAGCTTACTTTGTCTAACTCTAAATTCCATTTTTTTTTTAATAAATGCCTTGGAATCACAAATCAACAAGTTTCATAACAGCAGATAATACGTCAAATGTAATAATCTTATCTGTTGTGACGTTCCATGACGAAATGTGTTGATAGGTATTAGGAACGTGTTTATTTAACGTATAATCAAAATAAATACAGAGTTGTAAACTTAAAAAAAATATTTTTAACAAAGTTAATTGTTGCACTCATAATCTCTACATAATTGTCCTATATAAGAACAATATTATCTTCGTCTTCAGACGATATGTAATAAATTTAATTCTTTAGGTGACATGGTGCCAAGAATCAGTTGGATTAAGTTTAGGTGATATATTTGTAACGTTCTGGAAGTAGTGTTAGAAATTAGGCCACGTTTAAAATAGTGTAGTAAGTATATAACGAGGCGATGTTCTGTTAATGCTACAATATTTTCCCACGATCCCCAATGTAAGAAAAAGAAAAACATTACTATAGTTATTTATGCAACAAGTGCAAAAAGTAAGTGTTTATTGCACGCGACGTGAATTTGTCCAACGAGGAGTGCAATAAACACTTTTTGCACGAGTTGCATACAATATTTTTTCTACGTTCATGAAAAAAAAAATGGTTTTCTACGTTCATGAAAAAAAATGTTTTATTTAGGTGTAGAAAAATAAAAAGCGTAATTTAAGAGCAAAATATTTAATAATTAAGTAACACTATTGGTTAACATTGAGAAAGTTAGGAACTAGTAATTAGGAATAATTTAACTTAAACATTATTTGTACCATTAATATTAAAAGTACAATTTTTGCAATTTTCAATATTCATATTTCTTAGTGAATTATTTTTTAATTCTACTTCTTGATTTGTGACTTCTCTAAATGTACTAGTACTTGTTATCTGTACATTGTCATTTTCTTCAGCCTGAAATATTTGTTTTGCAACATTGAGTTTGTTTGCAAGTGATTGCTCTACGTATCCTTCCGCTACTGTCGACGATTTCCATCCGCCGTGTCGTTTGAGCTCTAGTATATTTGTTCCAGTATCTGCAAGAAGTGTAGCGGATGATCTCCTGAAGCAGTGATCAGTGTATAGCTCAGAATTCTCCAAATTCAGAAATTTTGCAATTTGATACGGGATTTTAGCAAACGTGTTTACACCAATAGCTTGGACAGTGCCCTTTTCATTTCGGTAATTGATAAAATAACGTTTATGTGGAATATGACTGGGACGTAATTTCGTGTATTTACGGTATATATCGATCAAATTTAATCCTTCTTCAACCTCACCTCTAACGACAAAACTTCGTTCCTTGTCAGTTTTTGAACGTGGCACTTTTACAATTAATATTGAACCTACTTCTTCTATGTCTTCAATACTTAATTTTTGGAGCTCATCTCTACGACATGCCCCTGCGTTGCCAAATATTGCAGCGACCTACAACAAGTAATTTTAAAATGTCTTACAAAAGCTAAACAATAATTACTGACTTACTTTTTTCATCAAATACTGGGAATCCGGAGCTTCTTTTAGAAATTTATAAATGTGTCCTCTATTAAATACTTTTGACTTTTTTGACCGAAATCCTGCAGAGTTCTGCTTCATAAATGCCATTAGTTTTTTGTAATTTTTAATATTAATATCTTCTTTTGTAGAAAGGCAAGCTCTCACCATTGAGTACTCAGACCAAAGTGATGAGGGTTTAATATCTTTCGATCTTTTTGAAAAATATGCAAGAAGCACATTTTCTGTAAGATTTACAACTTTTTTATCGAAGCACCACTCTTTAAAACGATTATAACATTTTTCATATAGTTTTCTTGATTTGCTAGGTAATAAGTTTAATGACGCTGTATTTGCTATTTCACTAACTTCTGGTGGGGTCCCAACAAACTCTTCTTCATCACTATCATCTATTTTTCCAATAATATCACTCATTTTTAAACTTTGTTTAAATGTCAAAATTTATTTTTGACTGACATTTCTAGAACTGCAGAGTTGCATTATCCAAATCATAGTAGTCGTGATCGCGTATGTTTGAGGCATTTACGTTTGTGTTTATAAATTTTAATCATATGGCATTTTAGAAAAAAATGTATTTTCTAGTAATTTCGTAATCCAGTACATAATAAATATGATTGATAATAAAATAAAATCCGCAATTCTTTGAAACGTATTACAATCTCTCAGAAAAAGGAATAAATATTTCGCTCATTTGAATGTTTATGTTTGTCTTGATCACAAACCGCTGTACTATAATGACAGATGAGTGCAATAAATATTTATTGCACCAGTGCAATAAAGATCCACTTTTTCTAGTAAATATAGTTCAATAAAGTTGTGTTTATTGCATGAACGTAGAAAAAATATTTTATTTTTCTAAACACAAATTAATAACACTTTTTAATAAGGAGCTGTATTGGATGAGACAATGTACGTGTGTTTAAACTGTGGGATAACGATTGTTCTTGGACCAACTGCACAGTTTTTGCTTCACTTGGAATATGCGGTCCTGTTTTTCAAGTATCTGAAGTTGATGGTGCATTTATGGCATTCAAAATTTTGTTTGAAACCGTCTTATTTGTTATAGATTCCTCAATATAGACTTCTGCACAGGGGTCGATTTTCATCCTCCATGTCACTTAAGTCTCGTTATGTCACCATTTGCGTCCACAAGAATTGTACCTGAAAATCTCCGAAAGCAACGACCTGTAAATAATTCAGGATCTTGTAAATTTAAATGATTGGCTATTATTTTTAGTATATTCCCAAATTTATCCGTTGACTGCACGAAAAACAGTAAATACCTTAAAAACCAGAAGAGATAGGTATAGGGAACCATTATACCATTTGAGAACAAAATTGTTTCGCAAAAATATACAGGATGTTCCATTTAAAAAAATAAGTTAAGATGGTTTAAAGTTGACTAAAGTCGGCATTAAATTTCTACCATCCTGTGTGAAATTAAGCTTAGAAATTTAGTTATGTCCCTATAAATTTTATCGCTCTAACTTTATTATTGTAAGATTAGCGGCCCGTCCCGGTTTCGCACGGGTGGCCATTTATTTTAAACATTTTGGGATACAAAAAATATAGCCTATGTTAGTTACTCAGGGATAATGTAGCATTCTAATGGTGAAAGAATTATCGAAATCCGTCCAGTAGTTTTTGAGTTTATTCGTAACAAACATACATACGTACAAAAATACAATTCTTTCCTCTTTATAATATTAGTATACTCAGGGATAATGTAGCATTCCAATGGTGAAAGAATTATCGAAATCCGTCCAGTAGTTTTTGAGTTTATTCGTAACAAACATACATACATACAAAAATACAATCCTTTCCTCTTTATAATATTAGTATAGAAGTATAGATACACAACTTTTTGAATTAGGCAGTGTTTTTTAAATTTTTTTTGAGAAAAAATAAATACACTAGGCACAGAAATTAACGGATATTAAAAAAATTCCAAAATTTTGGGTGATTCTCAAAGAGCTGTAACTTGGAGGGAAATGGTCGTAGATAGAATAAAAAAAGAGGAAATTGAAGCTTCAAATGTCTAATTTTCAGATCTGCAGTTTAAAATTTTTTAGTGTCCGCAGTTTTTGAGTGATTTGAAGAAAATCAACGGAAATTTTTTTTATCAATTTTTGCTTTTTTATGGACTTCAATAAATGTTTTTGGTAATTTCATCATAAAGCTCTTTTAGATAATTTAATTCTCTTCAATTTGAGCGGTTCCGGAGCCTTGTACGATTATTTGTCGCTGAGTTATCGTCAATCAAAGCAAAAAAAAATCATTTTTGACTTTGGCAATCAATTACTCGGGAAATAATGACCGTACAGAAAATCCAAACAGGGTTTTGAAAACTGCAAAGTATTTTCTACAAGTCGGATATTTGAATAACTTGGCATAACTTTGCAAATAATGAATAAACTAAGAATATTGACTGTAACTTTTCAACCTCAAAGTGTCCTAAAGAAACCCTGATAATTTGAAAACCGTGATTTTTTTTCTTAGTGTCGTTTTTGCTGGAAATAAATGTAATAAGTAATTTTTCACTTTTTTTAATTTTTTTAAGTTAAAAATGTTTTTCCGCAATAATCTATATTTTCTTCATCAAAAAACGTTCATGATTATTTTTTAAAATTGAGTTAATTATTATTGTCTTTTTCATATTATTAAAATAATTCCAATGGTAAATGTCAATAATTCTAAATAATGCCTATTTTTATTTCGTTTTCCATAAATTCTAAGAAAAAGCATATTGCCTTGTAAAATGGAATTGATCTACACTTTTTTTAATGCACTCGCACAATATAAGATGATTATTTTTCTGAAATACAGTATATTCTATGGTTTTGTTATATTAACCACATTTATGATAACATTAATGCAATTTATTATTGTATAAAAAATGGCAGAAAAAGTTGTAGCCATTTCTATTTTGCCAGATATGACATTTGGACATAACGGGACAGCATAGATGTTCAAATGTTTATGGATTCGAAAAACTTCTTCCTCGCTTTATTTTTTCTGCAGATGTGTCAATTTTGTAATGCAATTAAAAAAGTATACGTATAGTGCCTTAATAAACAGAGCCTTTATAAATGATTATAAGTCACGTGACCAGTAATTTTGTTTGAACAGTAATTTTATTTCCTTCATATTGGCAAGTAAATTTCGGTAAAATTAAAAGTTCAAGATTACATTAAAACACAATAATCTCTTTCACAGGCTGGTGATTGGTGCAGTTCTCCACGAGATTTTATGCAGCCAATCAGCGATGGCCTATCTCGACGTGGCGGTTTGTCAATGTTCATTGTAAACGGATCATTAATATTGGTGACGAAGTCTCTGTATTAAAAAAAATGTATTAGGTAATAGAAAAAGAAGTTTGCCGAATAAATTCTTATAATGTTTTATATGTAAATTATATTCTAGAAATGTTAGAATTTATAAATATAATCATTACAGATGATTGTGAAAGTCAAGCAAAAGTTTAAAATAACTCTTATCGGTAATTATTTATATCCCAGTCTAATACCCGAATCTATAACATGACAACAAAGTTTTTTAATAGTAAATGTAAACCACTAATGACATTTTTTTTATCTACACTGCATTTGATTTTCCAACACCTTAGCAACAAAACGAAGGTGGGGGTGGGCAATCTTAGATGTGACATATATCAATTAAGTATTATATTGTGAGTATTCCATTGTTCCTTGATAATCTCAAGATTATCAAAGATTATTATTAGGAGGAAGGATTATTCCGGTTAGGGAATAAATATAGAGGACTCTCTTTAAAGACAGTGGTTAGAGATATAGCACACGTTCAACATGAAAGTGTACCTTTTGGTAGCCGCGTTGCTCCCTCTTGTCTTGTCTGGGCCAGGTACATATATCTTTTAATTATTTTACAACATGTTCTTTAAATTCTAAACAAGTTTTGCTTTTTTCTCCAAAAGTAACCAACGTATAGTATTGAAATTTGCTAGGCATTTGTATTGAGAGACTGTAAATGGTATGACCAGCTAAGTTTTTAGAGCAATCAGCTAATAACTGTAAAAACTAAGTAATCTGTTCACGAATTTATATTATTCAATTAGGACAGAAGGTATACTCAAGAAAAATTTGGTGCCTTGGCTTTAAAAATGGTCGGTTAACAACAAACGAAAAAGAAAATAGCAAAATATATACCATTTTGTAACGTAAAAAATTAATTAATTATTCCCTTGGTTATTTTTAAATAACTTAAAAGCTTTAATTGTTCATTGTATTAATTCCCACATAGTATTCACATTATTTGTTATTTTTTGTGTATATTGTTTAGATTTTACAGTTACATATATGATTAGCTAATATTATGAGTATTTTAGTTTAATTTAGTTGAGGTTCTTGTATTGGTGCTAAAATATACGATTAAAATGTCAAAATAGTAATAAACGTCAGCAGTTATTGGATAGAGGGGACTTCAATTTTCGATGAAGAATAAATTTATGCCTGAGAGAAAACGGTGATCATTCTGAAGAATTTGTGCAACGTATATTGTATGTTATTTCTGTTGTTTAAGTTGTTTGTTTTTCTATTAAATTATTCTTATTCCAAATTTTCTCCGGATCGTCTAATTTGACGATTAAATTCATAGCCAACTTTTGAATTTTCGATGATTTTAAATAACACAGCTACAATTCGTATTATTATTTATTCGTGTTCTTGTTGAAACCGACAAAGTTTTTTAAAACTAACAATAGTAAGAAAACTTTTAGAATTAAATTCTCCATAAAATAATAATAAGTAATAATTTTTAAAGTTCTTATCAACCCTTTAAAATGCTTCAATTGAACTCCATTTACTGTCGATTAGTGCTTTTGGTATACTCAAACCGTGTACTTCGTAAGCCTCAAAGATTTTGTAAAATTTATTTCACAGTAGGTATGGAAAAATGAACAGGAGTATATTTTTATACAGAATTGAAAAGTATTTAAATCAATAATACTTAGGGCTTAAAATTCCTAATTTTAATCAAAATTGGAACAAGGTATTCTTAGTTACACAGGGTGATTCACAAATCGTGACCGAAATCGTGCCTCGTGATTTATTTCTATTCTTTTGTTCATCAAATTCAATAAAAAAAATTATTAGTCCGTTGATATTTATTTTTTAGAGGTCGCTCGAAAACATAGGTACAGGGTGTTTCACTATATTTTGACCTCCTCTTTAACTTTTTTGTTTTGAGAGTTATAAAAAAATGTGCAATATAAAAGTTGCACGAGTTTTTATGAATTTTGCGAAAATGATAGTAGAAAAACAAATGAAGTCCAAACAAAATGGCCGCGGATGTTGACTTTGTTACGTTAAATGGAACTCCCTGTATATTTTTACATATTTTGATAGAACGTTTCCTGTCGCGCATAGTCATGTATGGTTTGTTGGGTCCATTATTAACAATAAGCGAGATACTATTAAAAAACGAAAAGAAGGTTTTTTATTAAGAAAATAAGACATCTTGTAATTGTTAAACCTTTTTCAGGCATTTCTGCCTTTTTCCAATTACGTAAGGATGTACAGATTTAGTTATAATATATTTTGACAGAAAAATTCATAAAAAATCGTGCAACCTTTATATTTCACACTTTTTTATAACTCTTAAAACACTACTTTGAAAGTTAAATTAATTATGATGACCTTTAGAAATTAAAATATCTATTTGAAATTTTCAGAATCGAGATTTTATTTCAACCTAGAAAATGATAAAATAACGAGAAAAAAATTTAAAAAAATCAATTTTTGACGATTTTGGAAATTTTTGAAAATCTTGAGCGACCTCTAAAAAAAATTTTTTTTTGAGCTGCTTTCTTGATGGGGCTCTTAAAACATGATAAACTAACATATTTTCACAAGGGTCACGAAAAAAAAATATTCGTTTTTTTTGGGCCACCCTAATGCGCAATGTATAAATATCCTGATTTATTTTTGTGTCTTGAAAATACTGTTGCAGCCTTTCAAGGTCAGTCCGAACAAGAAGATGACGGAGCAGACATGAAATATTTCCTATACGAGTCCAGTCCGGGAGTCTACAAAGTCGAAGACCTAGTTAACGCCGAAATAGACACCATGGTATCAGAAAGCGACGTCTACTACCATTTCTTCAGCCGCAGTGATCCCAACGGCGTTGATATCCGGAATACGAACATCGACGCTCTCAGAAATACCGGTTTCTCAGTTCAAAGAGACACCGTGTTCATTGTACACGGTTGGAGAGGTGACAACGACGCTTCATCAAACCGCAACATCAGGCAAGCCATTTTGTCCAAACATAACATCAACCTCTTCGTCGTGGACTGGGGTCCGATAGCATCCAGGAACTATATCACAGCCAAGAACTCAGTCGTCCGAGTGGGAAGGATCGTGGCAAGTTTCGTCCAAGCACTGCAGAGCAGGTTCTCGGTGCGTTTGTCCACAGTCTCCTTTGTTGGCTTCTCTCTTGGTGCCCATGTTTCTGGAGCGGCTGGTGCTGCTCTCAAAGCACAAATTAACCATATCGTGGGACTGGACCCTGCTGGTCCGTTGTTCTCTGTTAGGAACACTGACGAGCGCTTGGACCCGACTGATGCCAAATTCGTCCAGGTCATCCACACCAACGGAGGCCTCCTCGGCTTCAGGGATCCGGCTGGTCACTCCGACTACTACCCCAACGGAGGGTCTTCTCAGCCTGGGTGCGGCTTGGATATCGCGGGGACTTGCGCTCACAACAGAGCTTATCTATTTTACACCGAAAGCATCTTGGCCGACACCAATCGCTTCGTGTCGACGCGATGTTCTAGTCACAGAGACTACACCAGAGGTAATTGCAATGGCAACGCCAGATCCGTTTTGGGAGGTTATGCTGTTGATAAAAAGTAGGTAAAACCGCTCACTTTTTTATTTTATTATTCACGTATCCTTTTCTCTGTTGCAGAGCTAGCGGAGATTACTATTTGGACACCAACAACCGATCTCCATTCGCCAGAGGCTAAAATCTAATGTTTAATGTCTACCTGTGAATAGTTATGCTTAATATATTATTAAGAATACTCTAGATATGACATAATTATAAATATACTATTTTTTTTATATTAAAATGAGATTTATTACATCGGCTTATCAGCAAACATGAAATACTTCTTTATTATTGTGAATTTTTGTGAATCTGGTGAATTTTTTTAAGTCGTCTTTTTTCGAAATCTCTGACAAAAGTACTGAGACGAGAAAATTTTCAGCACTTTTCGCCTTGCTGATGGTAGAGAGTTGCAACAAATTTTTCATATATCAAATGCATATCGGCCAATTCATTTGCGACTGCACGATCATACCACAAATTAATAATCATTATTTACAAAAAAATTTGTTTGTTTAAATTTAATCTAATTTTAATAAAAAAATTATAATAAAAAATTAAATTAAATAAAAATTAATCCTTTAAATGGAAAAGAGAGGAAAGGAAAATTATTATTATTATTTTTTGTTTAAATTACTATCAAATTGATCAAAGTGGGATTAATTCAAGAACGATTTTCTCAGAAACCGTTAAAGATAACGATTTGAAACAAGAGTACCTTTTTAACGTAAAACAGTTCGGGAAAACGGAATTTGCTGTCCAATTTGTTAAAAAGTCAAAGATGAAAAAGTTACACACGCAAAGTACCAAGGGCCGCCCCGTACCCACCCCAATGGACCTTGTGGAAATAAATGGATTAGTCCATCAAATTGCTCATCAAAATTTAGCTGTGTATACCAAATTTCATTCATTTATCACAACGCGATTGAGAGATATTGCAAAAAAATGATTTCCATTCCTCCCTCTTCAATGGGTCCCTGTGCCCTTAGGAAGCATTTCCGGACCCATGTTCATATGAACTTTTTTACTTAGTTTTGATCATAGAATCGGCCTGTTCAGGGTTGGCAGCTAATTGTGAGATACCCTGTATAACTAATTATAACATGAATACTTACAGTAACCAAGAAAAACTAGATATGATTTAATTTATGGAGAGGACCGAAAGAACGCTAAAGCTGCTAGGTATTTATAACAACATTGTTTTTCGCAGAGACAACTTCCATCAGATAAAATTTTCGAAAAGTTAGCCAGGAATTTGGCGGCAGATGGAAGTTTTCAAAAGAAAAAAAGAGCTTTTAAACCCAGAAGGGCAAGAGATGAAGAACATTTGATAAAGAGTTAAATGGCCTCACCTAAATGATATTGACCACCTTAAAAACATAATTGTTTGTAGAAAGGGAGTGACAAACAGAGATATTCTGTGTTTGGAAGCAAATGGAGGTCATTTTGAACATTTGAAATAAGTATTGTTTTAAATTGTTATATTATTATCGTATTAAAAATAAAATATGTTACTTTAAAACCATAGTAACTTGTTTCTGCAGTTGGCTATCATTTTTCAGAATAAAGCTACGAAAAGTAGCTTTATTCTGAAAATTATCCTTTTTGAATGTTTTTCTAGCAATATTTCGACTTCCTTACATAGCTGAACGCAGAAAGGAAATATCTTCCAGAATTGATAGAAAAATGTATAGTGTGAAACTTAAACAAAAACAGTTTACCATAGCAATTTTGAGATATGTTATCATGGAGGCGATCTAATAATGTCATTTGATAGAGTTTGAGCAATTTAAAAATATATAGGGTTTGTTATAGCTATTTGTTAAAATAAAAGAGATATAGGGCCGCGAATACCAAACTGAATCACCCGGTATATGTCACGCTGAGAAATGTTTAGCTGATTTTCCCAAGTGACTTATATGACGTAACACACGAGTGCCATACAAAATTTTATCCAACACTTTTGTTTCATAGAATTTCGTTTCAATAATAAATAAAAGTAACTTAAAATTTCAAGTTGTCAATGCCAGAAAAAGTTATTCAACGAAATGAATGTATTTTTAAATATTACAAAGGATGCGAGTCTCAACCTAAATTGTGTCTGTAACCAAGGGCTTTCAGTAAACAAACAATATTTTTTGAGTTGAAATCACGTGTTGAAATCCTAAAACCAAGACTGAAAAAAATGGAAAATGTGGAAATTCCATCTGAAATTTTAGAAAAAGCTAATGCGGCTGCTGCAGACGTCAATCCGGAGAAATCAAAATCTATATACAACAAAGAACTGAAGGAATTTCAAGATTGGAAAACCAAAGAAGGGGCGAAAGGCGTAAATGAAGATGTCTTGCTGGCTTAGTTTTTCAATTTAAATGATAAATTAGCTCCATCCATGGACTAAATATTCCATGTTCAAGTCAACTTTGAAAATTTATAAGAACATTGAACATTTCTAAATTCGGAAGACTAGTGGCATTTCTAAAGTTTAAGCACAAACATTATCAACCAAAAAAATCCACGGTCTTAGAAAGAAAACAATTCGAAAAATTTTTACGTGAAGCCCTAGACGAAGATTATCTTATGAATAAAGTAGGTTCTACTGAATAGTTTAACTGAGTTATATTTATTAAATTTGTTATTTTTATGTGGCTTTGACATTAGGAGGTTTTGGCGCTTGCCGTTGCGAGGAATTGACCGATCTAAGCATAGACAATATAGAGGACAAAGGGCAGTATATCCACATCATGATTTCAAATACTAAAACGAACAAACCAAGACGCTTCGCTGTGTTAAATGAAGGATTGTGTGTTGTGTTTTTGAAGATAAGGCCTCAAAATGTGCAGCATAAAAGGTTCTTTTGAAATTTTCAAAAGGGAAAACGCACACGTCAATGTATTGGTATTAATAAGCTATCAAAAATCCCTAATGTTGTTGCGCGATTTTTGAGCTTCACAGATTCTAATTTATACAGGGCATGGCTTGCGTCGCGCATCTGCAACTCTCTTGGCCATTGCTGGAGCGGATATTACAATACTCAAACGCCACGATGGATGGAAGTCATCTACCGTAGCAGAAGGTTCTATAGAAGAGTCAATTTCTAGTAAAACTGATATTGCTAAAAATATACAAGGGGTGCAGAATCCTGAAGCGAACACAAGCAAAGGGGCAACCTGTTCTATTTTACCACAATCACAAAATGATTCCAATAATCCTTTGGCAACAAATTATGGCTTTACGATAAATATTAATGTTAATATTAATAAGTAGGTAGATTGTAAGTTTGTAGCATTCTGACTTATTACTGTTTCAAATTGGTTTTCTAATAAAAACTAGAAAAATTAACCAAACATTTGTCTTTTTATGATTTCTATAAGTCAGTAGTGGGTTAGTGACTTATAGGCCACACTATTCCTTTAAAGCCAAAGAAATTATAGTATCATTATATACACGCGTCATTAATAATGTACGCGGACGATACAACAATTAGCATCAGTGAATCAAATCTTTTGGACCTGGAAGTCAGAACTAATGAGGTTCTAGCGCAATTTCACAATTGGGTAAAACTAAACAAACTCATTCTTAATACAGGGAAAACAAATTACATAGTGTATTATAAACGTAAAGTTATATGTGATATAATCCTGTCATGTAACAATAAGATCCTCAATAAAACAGTCAGTACTAAGTTTCTAGGACTCTACATAGACCAACAGTTAAAGTGGACCGATTACATAGATCATGTTGTGAAAAAACTCAGCTCATTATATTATGCAATCAGAAATTTGAGAAATTTTGTTGATTGTTGATAAAAAATATCTGTTTAATGTGTATTACGCCCTGGCGTATCCTCATTTGAGATATCTTGTTGTTTATTGGGGCGTGGTCACCGATATTCATAGTCTTTGTAGCTCAAAAGCGACTAATCAGACTAATTATGAAATTACATCCTCTAGAATTATGCCGACCGCATTTTATCAGTGCCAAGTTATTATCACTACCATCGATAATGATCGATGAGGCAAGTATATTTGAAAAAAGTAACATCAACAAATTTACTCTCTCCACCGATGTTCACGACCGCTACACAAGAAACAGCAAAGATATTTACATAAATAGTATTAACTTGTCCTTGAGCAAAAAAGGTCCAATATATCTATGTAGCGATATTTATAATAAACTACCAAATGTAATAAAGGATATACGATGTGAAAATAAGTTTAAAAAAGAATTAAGGGCATATCTTATAGATAAATGTTTTTATGACATTGGAGACTATTTTAAAATGTAACTATGTGAGTTGTATGTATCTTTGAGAATACATTATTTTTAGTACTTACGTTATAACTATAGCATTTTAGATTATATGTTGTGACTTTGTTTTAGTTTTTGGTATTTGTAAGTCTAGGTTTTTACCGGGTAAATGTATAACCCTCTTCCTTTTATGTCCTTATTTGTAAGGTTTTTCTGATGAATAAATTATTATTATTATTATTATTATTATTATTATTATTATTATTATTATTATTATTATTATTATTATTATTATTATTATTATTATTATTATTATTATTATTATTATTATTATTATTATTATTATTATTATTATTATTATTATTATTATTATTATTATTATTATTATTATTATTATTATTATTATTATTATTATTATTATTATTATTATTATTATTATTATTATTATTATTATTATTATTATTATTATTATTATTATTATTATTATTATTATTATTATTATTATTATTATTATTATTATTATTATTATTATTATTATTATTATTATTATTATTATTATTATTATTATTATTATTATTATTATTATTATTATTATTATTATTATTATTATTATTATTATTATTATTATTATTATTATTATTATTATTATTATTATTATTATTATTATTATTATTATTATTATTATTATTATTATTATTATTATTATTATTATTATTACTATTACTATTACTATTACTATTACTATTACTATTACTATTACTATTACTATTACTATTACTATTACTATTACTATTACTATTACTATTACTATTATTATTATTATTATTATTATTACTATTACTATTACTATTACTATTACTATTACTATTACTATTATTATTATTATTATTAATTAATAAAATAATTTGACATACCTGATGTTACAGCTACTGTTAAAAATTTTATCCACCGACGTATAAACACATTTTAGCCTGTCTTGCCCAGTTTCTACGAACTAACACAAATATTATCTTGCTTCAACACAAATTAAAACGATATCCATCAATTATAATTGCTATGCACGTACGCCATTTTTGTCACTTGAAAAACTAATGTAAACACTGAAACATTAATACTAAAATCGGATTTCAGTATTCGGAATCGCTAGGAGCTACATAGAGATAGAGCGCATTGCGTATAGCGAACAACCCGAATGAGAGAATACAGTAGTTCAGTGATGTAAGGATTGTAAATACTACAAATTCAATAAATTTTTTCTCGAAAGTTATAAGGATTTTACAATTTTTTTTACGTTATTGACTCCATTTTTCATAACGCATCCATTCCAAAAGTTTTTTAGATAAGTTGTGAATCACACTGTATTTGGGGTTTTATTTTGAGATACTTTCAATTTTCTTTTTCTTCAAATGTAGTCAATTTTGCAACATCACATGTCAAATAAAGATTTAAAATAACTCTTATTGATAATTATGCATATCCCAGTCTAATATCCGAATTTATAAATTGACACAACAACGTTTATTAATAATAAAGGTAAGGTGGCGTTTTTTATTTACGTTACATTTGACTTACCAACACCTTAGCAACAACACGAAGGTGGGGGTGGACAATCTTAGACGTGACATACATCAATTATTAAATTGTGAAGATGCCATTGTTCCTTGCTAATCTCTAGATTATCGGTTAAGGAATAAATATAAAGGACGCGCTGTGAAGACAGTGGTCAGAGAGTTAGCACCCGTTCAACATGAAGGTGTCTCTGTTAGTAGCTGCGTTGTTCCCTCTTGTCTTGTCTGGGCCAGGTACATATACTTTTTAATTATTTAATAACGAATTCTTTGTATTTTAAACGGTTTTTATTGTCGGGCATATGATCTGTACTGATTTAGAACAAAGTTCACTAAATCCTAGAAAAAATTTATACAATTTTTTTATATAAACTATGTCTTCATCGTATTTCATTGTCAAAATTAAATTAATTTATTAATAAGTTCTGTTTTTTCTCCAAGTAATCAACGTATCGTACTGAAAATTGACAGGCTTTTGTTTTGAGAGGCTGAAAATAACATAACTAGGTTAGTTTTTAAATAAATTTCAATGGACGTTTGTTAAGTTGCAAATGTGGAAAATTTTAGATCCCAACTTTTTTTAAAGGATTTTGAACTTTTTCATTGTTGTTTTCATTTGTTAATGTAAAAAAATAATTCCATTTTCCAAAGCTTTAACTGTTCGTTGTATTGAGTTTTCCACATAGTATTCACTTCGTTATTTGTTATATTTTTGCAAATATTACTTAGATTTTGCAATTAGCTCATTAAATAGAAATCGTCAATGAATTGTTGTCCATAAAAACTGCTTTATTTTTCGTTATTGCGATTTTAATAATTATTTTTTGCAACGTATTATAGAATTTAATAATCCAACACCAAAAAGTAAGATTTTTTTTGCATGTAATTAGAAAGTAATCTTAAACAAACAAAATTCAGAAAGAAAATATTTTTAGTCTGTATTTAATAAAGCCCTGTATAGTCCAGTAACTGAAGCATTTTGGCTACCAATTTTTTCGGATGGAATGGATTGACGTGAAATTTGAACTGTAGCTAGGGAATAGCCCAAGATACAAAATTTATACAAGGTGATTCACAACTTATCCTACAAAATTTGGGAATAGATGCAGCATGAGAAATGGAATCAATATCGTAAAAAAATTTTTTGTAAAATCCTTATAGTTTCCGAGAAAAAAAAATGGAAGTTATAGTACATTCAACCACTGCATAGTTGGACAACTGTAGTCTCTAGCATCATTCGCCACGTGGCCTCAGCGACTCCGAATACTGAAATCGAATTTTGCAATCGTCGTTGCGATAGTATTCTGTGGTGTTAACAAAAGGTTTTTAGTAGTTAGTGTCAAAAATGGGTAGTTAGTGTTAAAATGGGTGCGATAAAATTCTATTTACATATTTCTTTCCTTGCGACAGTTTTTGTCCATTTTTATCACACCGCCATGCCGGTCGCATTGTACGAGGTCAGGTTTTACAGTGGACCAGTTGCCAGTGCCGTGCAGAAGTGTATTTTTAAATCATTTTCGGACTGCCCTTTTTGATTTTTTCTTTACAAAATTGTATTTGTAAGGGTCCCCTGTACATCCAGATTTTTTTTTGATAAGTTCTGAATCACCCTGTATAGTGCCGATGTGTGTTTTTACCTTAGGGGTGGATGCCACCCCTTCTGGAGGTTGGGAATATTTTTATTAAGAATAACCTCAAGATTCGATAGAGGGACGGATTGTAAGCAAAAAATGTTCTATAAGAATTTTTTGTACAGTCAATACTTTTTTAGTTATTTGCGCCTAAACATGTTCGTTTTAGCCCAAAAAATGTTTTTGAGCCATTTTTCGCGAATATCTCAAAAACTAAGTTTTATCAAAAAAATTATTACAAGCAAAAATGAAGGTAATTAAATAGCAAACAAATTGATTTTTTTATTTTTGTACATTGTATAGAACCCGAGTTATAACTCCCAGAAGTTGAAGTCAGTTTCGAAGAC
Source organism: Anoplophora glabripennis (assembly GCF_000390285.2). Classification (NCBI taxonomy): domain Eukaryota; kingdom Metazoa; phylum Arthropoda; class Insecta; order Coleoptera; family Cerambycidae; genus Anoplophora; species Anoplophora glabripennis. Next base: position 78,693 of record NW_019416509.1, on the reverse strand, counting down.
AGCTATAATCTAAACGTTCAACATCCTGTAGCGGAAAAATTAAAGGCTTTTCGAGGAAAACTTATATAACACCTATTACAGTTCTTGAAAAGACCTTTAAAATGAGTGGTGGTAGAAGTCGTTAGCATGAAAACTAATGATGTTACAATCAAAATAAAATGATTGTCTTGATTTTTGAGAAAAAAAAATCGGTATTAAAATTAAATGACGACGGAAAAAAAATAAACGTATTTCTTCTGTAATTTACTTTATTTTTGTATTAACAGTAGATTCTGGGAATTTGAACGATTTTAGAAGCCTAAATTAAAAAAAAAAATCATTTACTTTTGAATAAAATTTTTCAATTTTTTAAAAAATCGTCTTTTTTCAAAATATTTGAAAAAAAAACAAAGTTATTAAAAAAATGGTAGAATAAGAAATTGTAGGTTTTTTCTTACTGAACAATTTACTTTTTTTAAATTTTTGTATGATAAAATTTGACTGAGTTATGACTGTTAGAAGCTCAAAACTAAGCTTCAAGACTGCCTTTTCTGAGCCCTTTTAGTTTACAAATCTAAAAAACGAAGGGCCCAAAAAACTGCAAATGACAGAACTAAAGTGCTTTAAATTTCCTACAAAAATTTGAGTAAATTTATAACTTTAAAATTACAAAAGTTATGGTAAAAGAATGAATCGCATTTTTTCGGCAAAATTTGCGGTGCGGGTAAATTACTACTAAATCATCTTTGTGTATTTTGAAGCACTTGTGAACTAATTTGAGTAAGTATTTTAATAATATACATACACACACGTATCCATTTATAATGCATATAATATTTTTTTTTATTTGATATAATTTAAAAAATATACCTATATTAAGAATATATTCAATAAAATTTAAAAAAAAAAAATTATATCATCATACTCACATATAATTTCTAGGAAATTTTTCTATAAACCAATAAAAAGTTTATAATTCAACATATACATACCATTAAAACATTTCAAGATTTCAATAATATTTTATTTTATTATAAGGGATGGTTTTTAAGGGTTGCAACTTTGTAATGAGTCGTAAGCTTTCTAATGAATAACAAAAGAAATGCAATACATTGTGAATGCACCAAAAGAATATTTTAAACTGTTAACAACTTTTTGTTTCAATTCTTTTGGCCATCGAAGGTTAGTTTTTAAATATTTTTAAGGGTTGAAAAGTAATTAAATTTCATTAATTATATTAAAAAACATGAAAGGATCTTTATCCAACATATTTGAACATGAATTGAATCTTTAAAATACGTAAATCTGCGATTTTCGCATTTTTTTCGAACAAGTGTAGTTTTCACCCCCAAATAGAAAAAATCACACACCTAGACAATATACCTTTTGAAGTGGGGGGGGTCAGATGAGCTTGTATGCAAATATTCAGGAAAATTTATGCTATCTGAAAAAATTGGGAGCTTTTACTTTATTTTCGCCTTCAGTGACTGGACTAGTACAGCTTATTTAAAATGACCAAACCATATTATTTAGAACTTCTCAAAATCTAACATAAATGCCCTAATACTTATTTTACATTTTTTTAAAACACTGTATTTATATAAGTAGTGTATACGATATCCTGATTTATTTTTTGTTTGTCTTCCAAAAACCCTGCAGCCTTTCAAGGTCAGTCCGAACAAGATGATGGAGCAGACATGAAATATTTCTTGTACGAGTCCAGTCCGGGAGTCTACAAAGTGGAAGACCTGGTTAACGCCGAAATAGACACCATGGTATCACAAAGCGACGTCTACTACCATTTCTTCAGCCGCAGTAATCCCAACGGAGTTGATATCCGGAATACGAACATCGACGCTCTCAGAAATACCGGTTTCTCCGTACAAAGAGACACCATGTTCATCGTACATGGCTGGAATGGTGATAACGATGCATCACTGAACCGCCACGTCAGGCAAGCCATTTTGTCCAAGGAGAACATTAACGTCTTCGTCGTGGACTGGGGTCCGATAGCAAATAGGAACTACGTCTCTGCCAAGAACTCAGTGGTAGGAGTAGGAAGGGTCGTGGCAAGCTTCGTCCAAGCATTGCAGAGCAGGTTCTCGTTGCGCTTGTCCACAGTGTCCTTTGTTGGCTTTTCTCTTGGTGCCCACATCTCTGGAGCGGCTGGTGCTGCCCTGAACGGAGAAGTCGATCACATCGTTGGACTGGACCCTGCTGGTCCTCTATTCTCTGTCAGAAACACTAACGAGCGCTTGGACCCAACCGACGGTAGATTCGTCCAGGTTATCCACACCAATGGAGGCCTTCTCGGCTTCGGGAGTCCTTCTGGTCACTCCGACTACTACCCCAACGGGGGGTCTTCTCAGCCTGGGTGCGGTTTGGATATTGTCGGTAGCTGTGCTCATTCCAGAGCTTATTTATTTTATACCGAAAGCATCTTGGCCAACACTAACCGCTTCGTGTCGACGCGATGTTCTAGTCAGAGGGACTACACCAGGGGCAATTGCAATGGCAACGCCAGATCCGTTTTGGGAGGTTATACAGTAGATAAAAGGTAAGGAAATATACTCACTTTTTAATTTTAATAATCACATATTTGATTTTCTCTGTTGCAGGGCTAATGGAGACTTTTATTTGGTTACGAACAACCAATCTCCATTCGCCAGAGGTTGAAATCCAATGAAATCTAATCTATAACTTTACTTATGAATAGTTATGCTTAATATATTATTAAGAGTACCTACTAAACATGTGATTATAAATATATTTTTTAAATTTAAAATATTCTATTATTCTTTGGAATTTTGTGAATTTGGTGAATTGTTTACAGTCATTTCAGAAAGAGACAAGACATACCTAATATGCTGGATAAAGTTACAATAAGATTAAAAAGATTGTAATAAACCTTTTTAGTAGTGACGTCACATACGCCTGTTTAGATCGATGTACTTTGGACATAAATGCCGAAAAATGGCTTCTTTGTCATGATCTTAAATATCGCGATATTCTGGCAATATTAGAAATATTTAAGAAGTTTCAAACTCCAAGTGACAAACTAATAGAGTTATATCTAAATTTATCGAACAATATTGACTTTCATTCATGAAAGGTTTGGTTGTGAATAAGAGTACGTCTATAATAAACCACTTGAAGAAAAAACACTCGATAAACACAATAGCACAGTCATAGACCTTATAAACTACTGGACTCGCCCAACTGTCATTTCACCTATTAGACCAAGCAAATTAAATTTTTACTCGAAAAAAGTCCTATCCGCTAGATTATTGTAAAATTGTCTAAAGGAACATAATACAAGACATCTCTCGTCTCGTGAGTCAAAAACTTTTATTAGCTAACTTTTCTATTTAAACAAATAAGTGAGGAAAACAGTTTTTTCACTTTGCAGGGAAAACCATCAATTTTAGCGAAAAGTGACTCTCAGACAGCTTATAGGGAGTAAAATTATCTACAAAATGAGACTGGTTAAATTAAAATCGGTTAATAAACAAAAAAGTTATTGCAAAAA
>NW_019416509.1:69659-74759 GCF_000390285.2 Anoplophora glabripennis | reverse complement strand
CCCCAATGGACCTTGTGGAAATAAATGGATTAGTCCATCAAATTGCTCATCAAAATTTAGCTGTGTATACCAAATTTCATTGATTTATCACAACGCGATTGAGAGATATTGCAAAAAAATGATTTCCATTCCTCCCTTTTCAATGGGTCCCTGTGCCCTTAGGAAGCATTTCAGGACCCATGTTCATATGAACTTTTTACTTAATTTTGATCATAGAATCGGCCTGTTCAGGGTTGGCAGCAATTATGTAAATAGTACACAAGGGTCAGATTCGGTCTACAATTTCAACTATGACAATTTGTTGCGGGTTGCCTAAATATGTGACGTCACACTAAGAGAGTCTATGGTGAAACATATTTAAATGTAGTTTGTTCAACCGTTTTGCAAGTGTTTTGCACATATTCACTAGTTCATCATATCTGCATCCATCAGCAACAGCTACCACCTAAACATAAAATAATAATTTAGTAAAAGAACTCGGAAATTTGTAACAAGCTCCATCTGGTGTGTCTGCAAGTCTGTTTATTTTGACAGCTTTGAAATATTCACTTCACAAAAAATACACTCTACACTCAATAAGTACTCTATGAACTTTATTATACAGGGTGTCCCATCAGGAATCGCCACCATCGATATCTCGGATAGTACTGCTCCGATAAATCTGAAAATTTGGTAAACTAGCAAAGGCAGTATGGCCAACACAGCTAAAATATTTAGAACTTTATGGCACTTCCGGTTATACCGGAAGTCGACTTTAACTTTCTTATGTTAAATTGGACACCCTATATATTATTGCATTTTCTGATTCTACATAAAATTTGAGGGTCATTTTATTAAATATTCGCTGTACCTAGAAGTTATAGATTTTGAGATATTAATTTTTAAAGAAAAATGGACCTTGCACAAACCTTATGGAAAATGGCTTTCGGTCAAAATGGCTGAAATTGAAATATGATATAGCTCTCACCTTCCTGAGCAAAAGTTGTCATGGGCCTAAATAGATCCTATGTGTAGATTTAAAGATATAGAGCTTTGAAGCTAACGATTTCATAGCACGGTGCTGAATATAAGTAAGTGCAGGATAGGTGTATGTATCTCTCCCTTTCTCCGTATATACAGGGTGAGTCATTTTTGTAGACAAACTTTGTAACAGGAGGTAGAACACATGTTTTTAGAAAGAACAGACTTTTGTAAGTTGAAATCTGTTACATTACATGCATACAATACATTAATGTGCAGTTGCCAAAAAGTTTTAAGAAGTAGTTAATTAAATATTGTTATAAATTCAAGAAATTTCTCCATAAACATTAACATCAATGTTCATTTAATGTTTTTTTTTATAATTTGGTTGCAGTACATTAGTATTTATGCAGCACATAATAAATAAGGATTGTTAAAATTAGTGTATTAAACAGATTTCAACTTATAAAAGTATTGTATTTGAGTATGGCTTGATATAACAAGCATTTATTTTAACTACATTGGAAAGAGATAAAGAATAAGAGATTTCGGCTTTTTACAATCCTTAACAAACCATATTTCGGTAGGTTTCGTTGAAAGAATTAAATATTTAGCCGATAATTGAAATAAATTAATTAATTTAGTCCCACATCAAACATTAAAAATCAAAACTAGAAAGGCAGGCAAACTCCTTTGACCTTTGAAATAAATGGATTAGTCCATCAAATTGCTCATCAAAATTTAGCTGTGTATACCAAATTTCATTCATTTATCACAACGCGATTGAGAGATATTGCAAAAAAATGATTTCCATTCCTCCCTCTTCAATGGGTCCCTGTGCCCTTAGGAAGCATTTCCGGACCCATGTTCATATGAACTTTTTTACATAGTTTTGATCATAGAATCGGCCTGTTCAGGGTTGGCAGCTAATTATGAGACACCCTGTATAAAAAAGTATTTTCGTAGATTTCAGTACCTAAAACCTTGATGGTTTGATCGTTTTTTGCACCTGTTTATTCGTTTAACTGCGGCGTCATTGAAAATACTCAGGTGGCATGATATAGCATTCCTATTATTTGATAAGCTTTAGATTATTTAGTTATTAAATGTTTGAAATTATTTGTCTTTGTGGAAGACACTATTTAAAGAATACGGCGCCCTTAAGAAATGCAAGTTGATGACCAATGATCCAAAAACTGCGAAAATATTAGCACTAGAAAACTCAAATTTTTTAATAATCTACTTCAGCAAGTGGTTTGAATAGGTTATATACGGGGTTTCCCAGAATATGTGGAAATCTCTCGAATTTATATAGGGAGCATTAAAATAGCATGTCAAGTTCCTATAAAAATTTTCCCTAGAGGGCCCCCCTACGAAGACACAGGCCTCTAAAGGATGCCCCTGAAAATTGATTTTTTTTTAATAACTTTTAAAATACTTTGTGTAATTTAATTATTTTTAGGAAAAAACAATTGTAACTAAAAGTGGCATTTTTTTAGACAGGCGCAGAAAGAATGCAAATTTTATCGGTTTATTTCTCTTTACGGATATAATAAAAATCATATTAAACAAAAACAGTTTTTTCTCGAAAACAGTTCATTTTATCAATATCAAGTGCCTATTTTAGTTTAAGATTCAAACTATCTAAAAATATTATTATTTGAAAAAATTTACATTATTGTCCTACAGCTAGTCTCTGTCCCTGGCAAACCAAATATGCCAAATTGTTTCATGGGTCAATTTTAAGAAGTCTTATCTGTCGTCTAACATATTAAAAAATAATTAAATTACACAAAGTATTTTGAGTTATTTAAAAAAATCGAGTTTCAGGGGTATCTTTTAGGGAACATTTTTATAGGGACTTATCATGTTATTTTACGTCCCCTGTATAAATCCGAGAGATTCCCATATATTCTCGGATACCCTGTATACTTGACAGTAAAACAAAACATATATTAGCAAAACCTAATTTTCTCGAATTCTACCATAGATAAACCGGTAGGAAAGAAAGTGAAGACAAGAAAAGAAAAGAGAGCGGGTTCTAGTTCGTCTCCGATATTTACACTCTCGCATAGATGGCGCTTGCATCAATTGTCATTTCCACAACTTAAAATAATTCCAACAGTAGATATCAATAGCTTTAAATAATATTTATTTATATTACTACTTCCAAACATTCTAAGAGATACATTTATACTGCCATCTTAAATTGAACTTTTTCAAATGTACTCTTATAATAAAAGAAGAATATTGCTTTTCTTAAATGTAGTTTATTCTATTATAGGCTATTGAATATATCCAAAAAACGGGGTTAAAAGGAACTATGACGTTCAAGCAATTTTATTGCATGAAAAAAAAACCGCAGAGTGCTATTAAATTAGAGGGTTGAAATTGAAGATAGGAGTGAAAATGCACCCCTTTCAGTTTTTTAAATATAGCTCGAAAACGAAGCAAAATTTCGGTATAGGTTGTAGGAAAAATTTTGTAGAGAATTGAATTTCTCATCGAAATGGTTTATTTAAAAAACGTAAAAGGAAAATTTTATGCAAAAAATCGTTAATAAACAATGTTAAAGAAAGCAAAAAATAAGATTTTTTAGTTTTTTACTTTTTTAATAAAATAATATATTAAAAACTTGAGTATTTAAGTACTAAAAATTTCAATTCTGACTCTTACTCTATATGTATAGCTACTTTCCCACCACAAAAATTGAAATTTTGATTTTAAAATTTTTATTTGAACATTATTTGAGGTTATAAACAGATTTGTTGTATAAAAATATTGTGTAAAATAATAAGTACTGGTACTTCTCTCTTGAGTATTTTTTTTAATTTATGAGCACCCTGTATATCTAATCTAAGATGTTTGTATGACAGTCTCATTTTTTCGAGGGGCAGAACTTTTTATAAAGAGTGACATTTTTCGATAAAGTCAAAAACAAAAGAGTTTCTCCTCTCGTCAACTTCATCCGTGGACACACTGTATATACATTATTAATAAACTTTATTGTACTTAAATTCTAAAATTTTTACTAAATTATTTTATTAAAAAAGTAAAAAAAATAAATAAATCTTCTTATTTTTTGCTTTCTTTAAAATTATTTATTAACGAGTTTTTGCATAAAATTTTCCTTTTACATTTTTTAAATAAGCCATTTCGATGAAAAATTCAATTTACAAAATTTTTCCTATGAACTATACCGAAATTTTGTTTCGTTTTCGTGCTATATTTAAAAAATTGCAAAAGTGCATTTTCACTCCTATTTTCAATTTCAACCCTCTAATTTAATAGCAACCCACGGTTTTTTAATTTTTAATGACCCTTCGAACAAGTCATGTGATGAGAATCCTCGCACGTCTTATTTCCTTCCTTTTTTTTTCAAAAAATGAGAATTAAAACGTATAAGGGTAAACGCGACGAAATTCGAAAAATTGAATTTTGAGCGGCCATACAGGGTGTTCCAGATAGACCTTCAATTAGACGTTTCTGGAAAACTACGCGTACTGGAATTCTGAAAATTTATGTACGGGGGTTTCTCCTAATGTTCTATCGATTGAAAATATTGGCGTCGCCGTGGAACTTCCGGTTCTACCGCAAGTAGACGTCAACTCGCTTATTTCAAATGGAATGTACAATTTTTTATTTAATTTCTGGATTCTACATCGAATTTTAAGGTAAGTTTCATAACCTTACTTTATCCTTAAACTCAATAGTTTTTGAAATATTTTGACTTTTTCAAAATTTTTGAAAAAAACATACCTACACTTAATCGGTTCTATCTCCTCCAATTTTTAAGATAGGAAGCTGAAATTTTAGATGGTCAATACCAAAACGTGTCCAAATATCTGGAATATTCGAAAGTTGGTGCATGTTACACAGGGCGTCTAAAAAACTCGGACCAATTGTGTCAAATTGAAAGTTTAATAACTCGCTTATTTTAAATAGAACACCCTGTGTTTTATAATGCCAGTAGATGCACCTGTTAATTCTCTTTCCATTGGTATAAGCATTCCCTATACCTAAATCCCACCGATTTTGAGATATTTGAACATAAGTACAGAGACGAATATAATCCGACAGTTAGCTGTAGGTTGGCTGTGGAAAAACATTTAAATGTCACCAAGTGTCATTACTTATTTA